>NW_017306469.1:327851-328313 GCF_000935625.1 Nanorana parkeri | reverse complement strand
TATATATATTATAGCAATAGGTAATATTGGAACATGGTAATTGAATTTCAAGGCAGGATTCATGTTCAGGTAAGCTGAAGGTCAGATGGCATGTAGCAGACAGAACAAATCCATACACAAGTCAAGCTGGGTAGCCAGGCAAAGTTCAGTTCAGGATATAAACACTATTTGCAGAGTACTTATAATCGGACAATGAGGCTGAGGTGAGTTTCAGAGTAAATAGTCAAGTTCATGTGGTATGTAAAGGCTCCAGCAGATTACAACAAAAGAGAAAATGTGCTGCACTAACATGAAATATCCACAAGATGGAGCATAATCAGGATTTGGGTTGGGTTGTGACAGTCTCGTTTTGTGGGATTGAAAATGGTGGGGTTGATTTACTAGAGTAGAGGAGTAACGGAGTAGAGCTTTCACTTTCAAAGTGAATTTTCACTTATCTTAGTAAAGGATGCCCGTTCATGA
>NW_017306469.1:309875-327811 GCF_000935625.1 Nanorana parkeri | reverse complement strand
ATTTCAAGGCAGGATTCATGTTCAGGTAAGCTGAAGGTCAGATGGCATGTAGCAGACAGAACAAATCCATACACAAGTCAAGCTGGGTAGCCAGGCAAAGTTCAGTTCAGGATATAAACACTATTTGCAGAGTACTTATAATCGGACAATGAGGCTGAGGTGAGTTTCAGAGTAAATAGTCAAGTTCATGTGGTATGTAAAGGCTCCAGCAGATTACAACAAAAGAGAAAATGTGCTGCACTAACATGAAATATCCACAAGATGGAGCATAATCAGGATTTGGGTTGGGTTGTGACAGTCTCGTTTTGTGGGATTGAAAATGGTGGGGTTGATTTACTAGAGTAGAGGAGTAACGGAGTAGAGCTTTCACTTTCAAAGTGAATTTTCACTTATCTTAGTAAAGGATGCCCGTTCATGAGCAGGGAAAATTAAAAAAAAAAATATATATATATATACACTTGCACATTTGCACATGATTGAATGAGGTGAGCAGAATTTAACTTCACTAAGCTAAGTGAATTTTCTTAGCTTAGTGAATGAGGGAACGCCGTGCTGACTTTAATCATCCAATCATGTTTAAATGGAAATCCCTTTTTTTTTTTTTGTGCAATTTTTGCTATAACTTGCAAAGTGAGTTTTGCTTTGTTTAACCTCATTCTCTGAGGTAAGTGAAAATTCACTTTAAATGTAAATATGCTCTACTCTTTTTGGTAAATCTGGGTCAATGGGGTTGATTTACTAAAGGCAAACAGGCCTTTAGTTTTCCCTTATATTAGTGATGTAAAGATCTGCTTACTTCCATCATCCAATCATGTGCAAGTAAAATTACTTTTCTTTGTTATTTCACTTGCATGTGATTGGGTATTCTTTGCAAAGTGAATTTTCCTCACATTCACTCAGCAAAGGGGAAAATTCCCTTGCAGAGTGCAAAGGAGAGGTGTCCTTGCAGACTCACAAATAAGACATCTTTTGTATTGCGGCCTGTGAAGAACCCTGTACCCCTGGCACTCTGCACCCTATGATCTCCCGGTCACTCAGCACCTGTAACACAGAACCCCTGCACCCCTAACTCTGTTCTTTCCTGACTCCCTGCACCGCTGACAATGTACCTCCCTGTCTCCCAGCACCCCTGACAGTGCATTCACTGCACCCATGAAAGTAAATCTCCCTGCCTCCCAGCACTGAATCCCACCTGCATCCTTCTGCCTTCTGAAATGCCCACCATCTCCAATACTATGAAATCCTCCCAGTGCAACAGCCATTTTCGAAAAGCCCAATATCCAAATGTATACTTTGTTTAATTTTTTTAGCTAAGCTTTTTGTTTAAATACCACAACACTATTTATAACTCTTCCTTCCTGAACTATTAGCCTTCTATTTTTTTATTTTAAACATGCAGTCTCTATAGCACACTGAAACTAACTTACTGTCTAAAACTTACTAATACGTTTAGATATTTAGGAGTAGAAATAGAAATTACCCTTATCAAAATATACTGCCTGGCCAGAAAGAAGTTACTACCTGGATCTAGCTAAGCAGATAGGTCAGAACCTTCCACTAGATAATTAGGTTCAGCAACATTATGTGCCCAAAAAGTGAGGTCAGCTGCCTATCTGAACATACTGAATTCACCAGGTTTTTCCATCAATAGATTTTTTTTTCTTCCCTGATGGCACATTGGGCATATTCCAAGATGACAATGCCAGGATTTATGGAGCTCAAATTGTGAAAGAGCGGTTCAGGGAGCATCAGACAACATTGTCACACATGGATTGGCCACCACAGAGTCCAGACCTTAACCCCATTGAGAATCTTTGGGATGTGGTGGAGAAGACGTTACGCAGTGGTCCGACTCTGCCATCATCACTACATGATCTTGGTGAAAGATTAATGCAGGATTAATTAAGCTTACTGAAACGATGTCACGGCGAATGCATGCCGTACTCAAAGCGAAAGGTGGTCCAACAAAATATTAGAGTGACTTTTTTTTAGGACAGGCAATGTTTATTGATAACAAGCTTCCTGTTGTCACAGCCTTTAAATATAAAATGGCTGTTTGGACAGGATCTACTCCAACCTGTGCACAAACAACTAGTTTCTAGATTATATTATACCCTTATGCAGGGAAAACCCTCTAACCTACACTGTATTGAAGAATAATGGAGTAGACATATTCTTGATTAGCGGAAACAGTAGGATTGGGAGGAACTTTCTCATTCTTATTTCTGCAGAGTCGTATACGCTAAAGGTAAACTCACACAACTATGGATTTTTCAAAGAGCATATTTTACTCCTGTTTAAAATGTGCAAACTGGATACCCCCACCTGTCATGAATGTCATTTGATATATGGATACATTATCCATATGGTATGTGATTGCACTAGAACTATACCTTTTTGTTCCCAGGTCACTGACTTAATTTTACAGAATTGTACTATTACAAATATCTGAAACCCAATATATTGTACTCTTTGGGGATATTGACCTCTGTATAGCAAAAAAAAAAAAAACCTTCTATGCTTATTGCTTTTCTAATCAAGGAAAACAATAGTGCTGCACTGGATGTCCACTAAGGACTTACAGAGAGAGAGAGAGACATATATTAACTTATGGAAATGACTGGTTAACAATATACTGTCCCTTAACAGGATAACTTGCTAGGCCAGAGCATGCCCCACTAAAGCTGATAAAATAGGGGGACTGGGTTTCCTGTCCCAACTTTGGTGAGCATCAGACCTCAGTTTAAATCTCACCTGTCCAGTCTCTTACAAACACACTTGCACTCCAGTTACCCTAACTGGTTTGCATTTATTTAAGACATAAAGCAAAATGTTGCTATAAATCTTCATAATATATTATCTTTACAACTAGTCAGTGGTTTTCGTACTTGCCTTCATCGCTATGTATTTTCTTTTTTGTCTGGATCTACAGCTTGTTAAATAAACCAACAAAAGATTAAATCCTTTATATGATGCGATCATTATTATACAATTGTTCCTCTCAGCCTTTTATTACATACTTTGGCAATAGATGACCCAGCATATGTGTATTATGATTCGCTTAATGAGCTTTATTACAAAAAAAAGTGTATATATATTTTTTATTAAACATTTAAGTCCCTTAGTGAGCCCTAATTAGTTTTTATTATCTCCAATTTCTTTTCTTTTTTTTTTTTATAGTTTAGATGTAAACTTGTTAAATGTCCATCCTTTGTGCTTGTAGCAGCAAATTAATAAAATGCTTTGTATCAGAAACATGATTCTAGTGCCTTTTATAAAAGGAACAAAGCACAGAATAAAATTCATAGTTTACTCAAATAATTTTTTGTACCCCAAAATCTATACTTAACATTTTAGGTAACATTATTTCTATAAACTTTAAATGTGTTCATTTTGTAGCACCCAATTTAAGAGCTTAGTGGTAATGGTTGGGGTGCACTTTGGAATCCTGGCTTTGGATTCCAGAGAACGTTGTCCTGGCACTGAAAGTGAATATTCACACAATAAATTGAGTGAATATTCTCAACTCCACCAGTAATTCAGCCTCAGTATGTCAATAGAGTGGTATCCCTGGTCATACCATCCATGAACAATATTGAAACTCTCATTTTGGCGTTTGAGACCAACCAGGTTCATATTTCAGCCACCACTCAACAAAAAGTAGACACAGACATTGGACTGGTCTACCATGACAATTTGTCCTCAATTGAACACAGGCTCAGAATATTGAAGTAGGTTTTGCTCAGTTGTTGTCAGGTCCAACATTGCATGAGCTCATGGCAGACCAGACCTGCCTGTCAGCAGCTGTTTTGTGAGCTCTTGAAGGGTTCTAATTATCTGTAGAACATTTCTAGTGCTAGATGACATCATTTTAGTTTATCTGTAACATCAGCAGGCTAGCTGTTGTTATTTCTCCTCAAACAATGGGCTCTTCAAATCATCATAATTTTCAGTAAATCAGCCTGAGTATGCCAATAGAGTGGTTAACCTTGGTGCCATACCATCAATGAACATATTGAAAATTGCATTTTTAGTGAGAGACAGACCAGATTCATATTGCAGCCACCACTCAACAAACATTAGACACCGATGAGACGTTGGACTGGTCTACCATTTTGATCTGTTCTTAATTGAACACAGGCTCAGAATATTGAAGTTGCTGTCAGGTTCAACATTTCATGAGCTCATGGCAGACCAGAATTACCTGTCAGCATCTGTTCTTTGAGTTATATTCATCTGCAGATAGTTTAAAGGGCTAGATGACATAATTTTAGTTTAACTGTGGATCAGCAGGCCAGCTTTTCTTCTATCTTCTCGAACAATGAGACTTCAAATTATTCTCCTCTTCAACCCATCAGAATGGTATCATCAACTTATTATAGTATATTTCCTGGTCTATATAAAGTGAGACTTCTGAGTTTTCTAAGGTTTTCTGGACCTTGTCAACTGTAAGGCCCTATTCACACCTGAGCGTAGCGGGAACGCACGTCGCTTTTGTGCACATTTGCTTCTCACGTTTGCAGTGCATCTCTATTGATTTCAATGGGGTCCCGAATGTGCAACAAACGCAGAAAAGAAGTGCATGTAGCAAAATATGCGACATGCATTCCGTGTTTTTTTCCTCCAGGTTTGCATGCGTTTTAAGGACTACAAATGCAGAGGAAAAATGCACATTTGCCCAACTGCTTTTGGGATGCCATTAACTGGTAATGGCAAAGCAAGCACGTTTCGTGTTTTTTGCACGCTCAGGTGTGAATGGGGCCTAAGGGAGGATGATTGAAGCCTCCAATCCCCCTCTAGTTACAATTGCCATAGCGGACTTTAACACCTTGCACACATCAGAACCATAAACTGTGTGCAAACACCAGGAATTTATATTGTTTGCCTGTACACTGGCTCTATTCCCTATAACAGGATGTGGCTACACGCTGACTGAACCTGCACATCCATACAGTCTCCACCCAAGTGCATGCACCTTCATCTGTAGCTGCATACAGCTGTGTCCTGTCATAGAGATGTATAGGCGGCTGCACTCAATTGCAGGCTGCACCTTTCCCTCCCGGGAGCAGGTCTCTGCACGGGTTGTACGGATGTGCAAGACCATGTGAATGAGGTTTAAAACAAGCCCTTACTGACCTTTTTAGCTACAGGCATCATGGATTAACAGCAGAATCGATGAAGTCCTTCAAGCTCAGCCGACCCTGTTCCCCTTCCAGAATACCTGCTCTATATTTACATTAGAGATTATAAGGCTGCTGACTCACAGCTTGGTAGGTGGGAGCAGAGGGAGCTGGGTTAGACAACAACTTCCATGTTTCTGCTCTGATATTTGAGGACAAATTGCTGCACAGCTATATAGGTCAGTGATGGCTTGTTTTAAAGCTCATTTTACTGTTTAATAAAAAAATATCTGAATGTTTCATTGTCTATATTGCTTGGCAAAAGTTTACACTTTAAAATCCCTGCATGTTTTTCCCTATCACCTCTTGAGCATCCCAATGCCGTCTTTCCTGTTTCTACAGAATAATGTAGCCATACAAGTTGCACCAAGCTACCCATTGCTACTGCCCCTGCTTGGGTAGAACATGGTGGCTTAGTGGTTAGCACCTCTGCCTTGCCAAAGGATCCTTGGTTCAAATCCCAGTCAGGACGCTATATGCAAGGAGTTTGCATGTTCTCCCTGTGCTTAGATGGGTTTCCTCCGGGTACTCCGTTTTCTTCCCACTCTCCAAAGACATGCTGGAAGGTTAATTGGCTCCTGTCTAAATTGGCCCTGTATGTGAGATGGGGACCTTAGATTGTAAGCTCCTTGAGGGCAGGGACTGATGTGAATGTGCAGTATGTGAAAGCGCTGCGTAAATTGTCTGCATTGTATAAATGCTTTTTTATTAATAATAACTACACGTTCCAGCAATCCTACTTGCCACACTGTCTGCCACATCCCACACCACACTCTCCCGATTGATGATTGGCTTCAGAAATAATGCAGCATTTATAAATATTTACCTCAGCTCTATATTTCTATAATTCAATGAATAGGAACACTTTGGTATTTTATAGGGTTAATTAGAATCTAGCTGTTGCAGTCTACCGGTATTGTTCAGTGTAGCGTAGCCCAGTGAAGCCATTTTGTATGTAATCCAGTCTGCTAGCACATTGACCTGATTTTACCTCTGCCGAGAAAATGCATACAGGCATATTGCTTTGTAGTATAAGGAGTTCCCTGCTTCATCTTGTGTTCATAGCTGACAGCACTACGGCTGCGGATTCGTATTTGACTCTCAGCGAGTTCATTGTGGAGCCAGCAAACGTACTATAGACTCGTATGCCTTCAGTGAGCTATAGCTCGATCATTTCATCTCATTGAGTGAATCTTCATTTCTGCTGCCATGTTAGGCTAAGCCAATTTCTCTGCTATTACAAGCAATCCTGCACGATGTGCTTTTCATGTCTCTCTTCTCCCAGTGCCATGATTTCATTAGAGCAGCTCAGGGCACAGATATGACTGTAAAACGCGGCACTTGTCTCCCAGTATGGCTCAAAACTAGGTTGTGTGTGTGAGAGTAATGAGCTGAACAGTGCTGATAAATCACCTTGTTGCTGACTGTCCAATAATAGTTCCCTGGGAGGAAGAAAACACAGGAAGATGTGTTTAAGTTAAATGAGGGGTACAGAGCGGTGCTATAATAACACACATTACTCGTCTAGTGAATTGTGATCACAAAGATTTTATATTACATGTCCCTATTTAGTTTGTATATTACTTATACTGCAGACCTCTAGATCCCTTCCTATGATTGGTCGATATTCTGTTAAGGTCCATATGGGGATATTTTTTTGGGTATTCCCCAGGGATCTGTACAATGTTGAATCAGTCTCAAAGTGAATTTTGCATGGCTTGTTCTATGCAAGGAAGACACACTTATCAGCTTTTTATCAAATTCGATTTATTTTGCTCTGCTCAAGATGTTTGGTGGGATATAAGATTACTATTAATACACTGCCTGGCCAAAAAGAAAAAGTCAAACACTCTAATATTTCATTGGACCGTCTTTAGCTTTGTTTACGGCACGCATTCAACGTGGCATCATTTCAATAAGCTTATGCAAAGTCACAATACTTATTTCAGTCTAGAGTTACATCCATTTTTCACCAAGATCTTGTAGTGATGATGGGAGAGTCGGACCACTGCATAGAGTCTTCTCTAGCACATCCCAAAGATTCTCAATGGGGTTAAGGTCTGGACTCTGTGGTGGCCAATCTGTGTGTGAAAATCATGTCTCATGCTCCCTGAACCACCCTATCACAATTTGAGCCCAATGAATCCTGGGATTGTCACCTTGGAATATGCCTGTGTCATCAGGGTAGAAAAAAATCCATTGATGGAAAAACTGTTATTCGGTGTATTCAGGTAGGCAGCTGACCTCATTTTTGGGGAACATAACATTGCTGAACCTAGACCTGCCCAACTGAAGCAACCCCCGACCTTAACACTGCCTGTAATCCAGGTGGTGACTTGTACAGTATTTTGGATTGTTTTTTACCCTCTAATACGCTAATAAAATAGCATAGGACTAGGCAACCTCAGCACTCCAGCTATTGTGAAACAAATCCCATCATGCCTCTGGGAATTATACCTGCAGCTATCAATGCGATTTGGGTTGTTTCACGACAGCTGGGTGTTGAGGTTGCCTATCCCTGATCTAGCATGTCATAAACGGGCACCAAAACCTTAAGCACTTGACGTTCTAGGTGTGATAGTGTTGTTGCAGCTTGTTTCACAACCCGTGGGCATGCATTTTCCAAATGCATGCCCACACACTATATTGCCAAAAGTATTGGGACGCCTGCCTTAACACGCACATGAACTTTAATGGAATCCCAGTCTTACTCCGTAGGGTTCAATATTGAGTTGGCCCACACTTTGCAGCTAAAACAGCTTCAACTCTTCTGGGAAGGCGTCCACAAGGTTTAGGAGCGTGTCTGTGGGAATGTTTGACCATTCTTCCAGAAGCGCATTTGTGAGGTCAGGTAGTGATGTTGGACGAGAAGGCCTGGCTCGCAGTCTCCACTCTAATTCATCCCGAGGTGTTCTATCGGGTTGAGGTCAGGACTCTGTGCAGGCCAGTCAAGTCCCTCAACCCCAAACTCGCTCATCCATGTCTTTATGGACCTTGCTTTGTGCACTGGTACGCAGTCATGTTGGAACAGGAAGGAGCCATTCCCAAACTGTTCCCACAAAGTTGGGAGCATGAAATTGCCCAAAATGTCTTGGTATGCTGATACCTTAAGAGTTCCCTTCACTGGAATTAAGGGGCCAAGCCCAACCCCTGAGAAACAACCCCATACCATAATCCCCCCTCCGCCAAACTTTACACTTGGCACAATGCGGTCAGGCAAGTACCGTTCTCCTGGCAACCGCCAAACCCAGACACGTCCATCGGATTACCAGACAGAGACGCATGATTTATCACTTCAGAGAACATGTCTCCACTTTTCTAGAGTCCAGTGGTGGTGTGCTTTACACCACGGTATCCCACGCTTTGCATTGCACTTGGTGATGTAAGGCTTGGATGCAGCTGCTCAGCCATGGAAACCCATTCCTGACTGTTGGCGACTTCTGCGCACAGTGCCCTTCAGCTGACCCCGCTCTGTCATTTTACGTGGCCTACCACTTCTTGGCTGTTGTTCCCAGTTGCTTCCACTTTGTTATAACACCACTAACAGTTGACCATGGAATATTTAGTAGCAAGGAAATTTAATGGAACACCTGAATCCAATGATTTGGAGGGGTGACCCAATACTTTTGGTAATATAGTGTGTGTTTGTATATGTATGTATATATATATATATGTATAGATATATACAGGTGAAACTCGAAGAATTAGAATATCGTGCAAAAGTTCATTTATTTCACTAATGCAACTTAAAAGGTGAAACTAATATATGAGATAGACTCATTACATGCAAAGCAAGATAGTTCAAGCCGTGATTTGTCATAATTGTGATGATTATGGCTTACAGCTCATGAAAACCCCAAATCCACAATTTTAGCAAATTAGAATATTGTGAAAAGGTGCAATATTCTAGGCTCAAAGTGTCCCACTCTAATCAGCTAATTAAGCCATAACACCTGCAAATAGTCTCTCAGTCTGGTTCAGTAGGAATCATAATCATGGGAAAGACTGCTGACCAGACAGTTGTGCCAAAAACCATCATTGACACCCTCCATAAGGTAATTGCAAAAGAAGTTGGATGTTCCTATTATTGAACATTAACAAATAAACACTCCATTCAACTGTATGCACAATAGCACATTGCAACATTCTGCCGTTTGTTTTAATGCTTTATGCGCTGCGCAAAAACGCAGGCATGCTGCATTTATATGCAACACATTTGTATTGTGTGAACCGTGCACACTGAAAACAATTGTTTTCTGTGCATCCTTTCGTTGATCAGTGGTGCCCCTGCACTGAAAGGGTTTACTGTTTTATGCCTAGGGACAGCAAAAAGCTGGTTTACTTAATTTATCCTTGCTCCCACTGACTCCCTCCAGGCTGCTAGACCAGTTCCCGCAGCCTCCTCTTCCCTTCACTCTGGCGGTCTGAGGACTGCTGATGTCATCAAGTACAATGCAGGCTCCATAGCCCTGCATTGTACTTTAGGACACAGAGGGACAGTCCACAGCTGGAGCATAGAAGAGGAGAGCCCTGACCGCTAGGAGGGAGTGGGGATCAGGTAATTTTTCCTGTCCCCTAGGCATAAATGAGCAGTTGGCCCTTGTAGTGCGTGAGCAGCCCTACTGCAAGGGAACACTTTTAATTTCCCTGGAGTTGGTATTTAAGAATATATCAAAAATGAAAAATCAGGGCTGAGATAGAAATTCTTAAAGTAATGAGTCAACATGTAAAAGGAAATGCAGAAAGCGATTGGAAATTTCCTGGCGCGCCCGATGCTTCTATTTTGTTTACAGCCGAAAAAGAAACCTGAAAGTGCTCATAAATAATTCCACACACATCATTTTTTAGATTTGATCAAAATATATTTAAAAAAAATGTCATATAAAATGATCGTATTGAAGTGTGCGCGGACGCCATTAGCAAAGAGATTGGAGACATTCCTTATGTATTGCCAAGCAGGCTGTTAGATCTGTGGGGTTGGCAGGATGCTGTGGAATATCGGATGTGCTCACAAGACGAAAGATAATCATTTCCTTAAATGGCAAATCGGGTGTCTCACACTAGAGGACGCCATCGCATAACTTCTGCCACGCCACCTGCTTCTTAGGAACATACCTAGCACTTTCCACCTCATCCTGAAATCTTCTGACCAAATGTCAATCCCAATATTGTAAACATAATCAGAATTCCCATCACCCTGTGATTTAACCAGGAGCCATCTGTCCCCAAATGCTAGTGGTCAGCATAGTATGTCTAAGAACAGCATTGCCCTGTCATGTGAAATGATGGCATGGAGAAAGGCAGAATATAGTAGGAGCTGCATGTCACCCACTAACATAAAATGGTCATTTGATTGCACTTCCCCTCTGTTTCCAATTTATTAACGGTGGAATGAAAATAGGGACAGGTATGAAAAAAAAAAAGAATCGGAGGACTGGGATTATTTAAGGAGAGAGGGAAGCTGTGAAAAGCAGGGTGTGGATGATGTGCGTTAGGAGCTTTTCTATTGGCTTCTGATTACAGCATCCTTAAGCAAGCATCCTCCCTCCATCCTCGCTCATTCACCACCCTTCTCCCTCCTTCATTACTGATTCATGATGAGAGGCTGTAGCAGCAGCAGCTCCGGTGGATGCAGTGATCTCATCGCTTGTTCCTGCAGCCTCAACCAAGCACACACATCCAGCAGCTGGGCCTGACTTTATCTTCTGCATTCTATGTCGAGTCCTTTCCATCAGGCTCCCTCCTTTCAGATTCTGCTATGGTGACTTTTAAATTAACCGTGCCTTTATGTTGGCTGTAGATGCTTCAGTACGCACCTGTGCTTCTTAATGGATGTCTGGTTGTGTTCCTCCTAAGATGATTTCCATGTGCAGTGAGGCAGACTGGCATTGCCTACATGCCCAGCATTGACTCTATGCACCACCAAACCAATTCACTTGCTAGCATTCCTTCCTGGGCTCAATAAGGTTAGGGGAGGGGGTTCCGGAAAACCCCCATGGAGGAGAGGATACCTTTTACCCAACCGGCCCCCAAGCTTTCCCCTCCTGTGAAAAAGTCACAGGAAATTCAGGATGAGAAGAGCAACTTTGTCAATGAGTACGCCTGTCGCGTCCTGGAGCTGCTGGGAATGGGGCATCGCTTGTTTGTACCCCGACTTCTGGCGGTGAGAGACTTGTTGCATCGTCATTCTACCCCGGGGAGGGAAGAAGGGATCTGCATGTCTTTTTCCTGCATGAGCTTTGTCATTTGTTAGCGGCGTTGTGTGTGCACTGTTCTGTTTGCAGAAAGCGATAAAACCTGCCTTGTCAACTATGTGTCCTGTCCAACTGTTGCACCCCAGGATCATGTGTCCTTGACTCATAAAACCATGGATTCACTCATAAAAATGTTGTGGGTTTTAGAAGGTGGGACTATGTAACTTAGATCGTATTGACCACAGCTTACAGATATATATAGGCGATCTGGATGCAGTGAAGTATGCATATTGCTAGGCAGGAGTGTTTAACTTCTAGATAAACCTGTCATTCCATGAGTGCAGAAAGGGAAGAGTATAGCCCTGGTCTTTCCTCAACAAGCACAAGAGGAAAACGGGATTGCCCAATGGCCTTGTTGACATATTAGATTTCTTATGCAACCATGACATTGACCTGCAATCTTATGATAACAAAGAGGTGGCTATTTATAGGCATGTTAGGGTTTCTTAAGAGCTTTACTGATAAAACAACAGCTTGCTTCTAAGACTTATACCAATGAGAAAAGTAAAACCTCCACTACAAAAGGTGCCTGCGCTGACCATGGCAGCCGTCAGAATTGTAGTTCCTTTTTCAGACTTGCAGTGGAAGATTTCGTTAGAATGAGTTTGGTTGATGTGGGAAGCTCAGGCACTTCCTTTCAGAAAGTTTTGTTAGTCAAGTTTAATAATCATTGTCAAGGTGTCAATACTATCTTGTCTTATTGAAGCGTTATATGTACACTATCTAGACTACATCTGGTGTTTAACAAACTCATTGAAATGCTCCTGGGGACTCATTTTAGTTTTACATTAGAAATGTCACCTGTTATGTTGTGATCCTGGTTTCCTATGTTTTCTAAAAATGTGGGAAAGAGAAGCATGATATATAAGTATGATATATTTTGTATAATTGTATGTATCTGTTGCTTATCATTTGTACTGTTTTATAATTCAATAAAATATATATTTACATAACGAAGGACCGGGACATTGAGACAAAATGCTAAATGCAATACATAATTCTGATCAGTAGTACCGTAGTATACTACTACCGGTGTGAATAGTGTGCTATTTGTCAAATGTTCTCAGAAAACAACAGTACTGTACTTGTTCAAGGAAGGGGAATCTTTTATTTGATTGAAACCCCTGCATGTAATAACATGGAGGGCTTTCTTAATCCTGCAGCCTAAGTTCCTATCCCAGTGATTGCAGTGCAAAGCAAAATAAAGTTTGGTAAAATTAGTGGGCAAGCATAGATAACCATTTTCTATGCTTTCACTACAATACCAGATTTTACCAGCAGGTGCCACAGGTGTCATGATGCCGCTCTGTTTCCCAAGAAAACCTAGGAGCTGCTGAAGGAAGTCTCTTCATATTACTTTATAGAGAGGTACAGAAAAACTAAAACTGTATTTTCCAATAAATTCTACTGAAGAAAAACATTTTGGTTAAAAACAAGTCAGATTTGCTTTAGAAAATTACTCAAAAATAATAATAAAAAATACTGTAACCACCAGTATTTGTTTAACACATTCTTTGTAAGTGCCTCTCTTTAATGGGGCAATTGATTTTAGTCTGTACTATTATAAGGATTTTGATGCCAATACCTTTGGCACCAATTAGGTAAGTCTGGAATGTTAGCTTTTACATTAAGATAAGGATTACATATGGTGTTAAGCGTGAGAGTAACATATATTTATAGCCAGATCTTTTCTATGAAAATGGTAACTAATACACAGTACTTTAAAAAAACTAAATGTCACCCAGCTAGGGTTTTGATATGCTTTTAAAATCATTTTTACATGACTTTCAAGTTTTTACACTTTTGCTTTCAGTGCTTGGCAAACCAAAGTCTTGCTGTTACAAGGAAATACTTCAAATACTGTAGGGCTATCGAACTCCAGTCCGCTAGCAGCCTATACAGGACAGTATTATATGGTAAACACATTGGGGTTAATTTGACGCCAGTAAGTGGTCTATGATCACCAGGTTTGTCAAGAATATATCGCCAGCTGCATCTTTCCCCATTCTGCACTAATAGACCATGTCTGAGCCCTAAGGGCCTTCCTCCAGAAGAATCTGTACATGCTCCTAACAGAGCAAAGCTCAATTCCACGTCTTGCCTATGACACACTAATACATCATGTGATAAACTAGCATATGTTTATTTTAGGAGACTTTGCTGGGGTTGGGGAGGAAACTGCTGCAGGTGTAAAGGGGAGCCTGCACATTGGCCTCCTAAACTCTACTGTCACAGCAGCATCTTGGGCCATACTGACAGGCAATGGTCCAACACTTCAGTGGTAGTGTCAGTCTTTCCTACTAAGCCCTGCTTTCAATGCTCCTGTCAGTTCATCACAATGATGGCTTTTCTCTTTGGCTAGCAGGAATGTGCAGATGGTACGAAAGGACTGGCATGCTTTGGCCAGAAGCGTTGTCAGAACGTCCTGATATTGCCACGTCACAGGAAGGATCAGGAGGCTGTTCCACCTCATATCTACAGCCACACTTCCCCAGAGTCTCTTTAAAGTGACCATGTGACCACAGAGTCACTTCTTCACAGAAGATGGCATGTAAAAGAAGAGGCGATATTCTTACTTTTCCAGCAGCTGCTTCATGGACCACTACAGATATTTAACATTGTTGGTGGGTCTAATACCTGCTACCCCTGCCACACGCTGAAGTTCTTCTTGCTAATTCATACATCCTGTCGTGAAGTTCGAACTGGCAGGAAGAACCACAGTGCGGGGTGGGGAAAACAGATATTCTACACACCCAGAAGTATTAAAACATATACAGTGGCCGATGAGCTGTGAAGCAACAGCTTTTCAACATACAGGCAACTGAAAGTTATATTGCCTCTTCTTTTGCCAATTGCCTTGTGTGAAGAAGTGACCTTTTAATGACAGGGTCACTTTAAGACATGTGAGTGACCTTTTGAAGGAGAAAATACTATTACAGCAATAACCCTATCTTTCTATATACTGCTTTGCACATACATCATATACCATAATTCAATGTACTAGTAGCATATAATGTAATTTAATTCTCTTTTAGATTATTGGTAGTCACGCACATTTTCTGTAGCTTACATTGTGGAGAATAGAGAATATAAATAGGTATCCGCCGTAGTGAATGATTTGCAGTAAGTCTGTATCACTTATCCAGGGTCATTGTCATGGGCGGGTAAATCCAAGGACCATTCCTCTCCTTGGTCATTCTGATAGCATAGTACTATGAAATAACTGGAGTAATGAAGCGTGCTCCAGTACTGCTCTCTTCTCTCTGTTTTTTTTTTTAGGTGTATTGTACGGAGAGTGGAGCAGACACACTTTAGTAGTCAATATGTCTTCTTGTCTACACTGAAGATCAGATAGACACCAGCACACACACAGTGAATCATTAATCCTTTTTTGATTTATTGAATCATCGTCGCCATTTGTCCTACACAGCCAATGTTTCGGGCCATGTAGGGTACCTTCCTCAGGGCAACATGCCATGTTATATCACTATGTCACCCTGAGGAAGGGACCCTGTGAGGCCCTGAAACGTTGGCTTTGTAAGACAACGATTAAATAGATCGAAACAGGGTCATTGCATCATTGCGTGTGCTGATGACTATCCAATCTTCATTGGGTACTACATGGCACCATCCGTGTCATCACTACAAGCACCATCATCTTGCAAGGTGACAACGAGAGTGCAGGTGACTAACAACAATATTCCTGTCCAGGTACTAGTTATCGTACTTTGCAGTTGTTCACTTGTGTCGCTATGCAGAATATGGAGGGCATATACGCCATGGGATATATTGGGTGGGCTGTGATCTCTTCTCAGGTGCCAACTTACCTGTTCTTTACTTAATGGGCACTGTCCTTCAATAAATCCCCCCACCCCCAGAGTACAGAGTGCTATGTTAATGTGGCTCTGTCATGAGAGATTATTGCAGGCTGCCATAGTTTACTATTCTTTTGTAAATGCTTCTTCCCTGGCTGTAATTCTGATGTTTTAGCTGCAATCCAGATGTCGTTGCTGACCAATAACAAGTATAAAGAGAAGTAGTTCTCACCTCTATGAGATCCATTTTCTGACACTCATTTAGAGCATGCTTATTCTGGGTGTATGACTTAAAAGTACTAAAGTCAGACACAGCAGAGGCCTGCAATACTAGCCCCCATTCTTCCCTCATGACACCACCAGGTCAGCAACTTGTTAGGTAGTGTAGCCAGGTTCAGGATGACTCGCCTACAAAAAATAATGAACATGTTGCCTGGAAAAGAAAAGTGTTACCTTACCTGCTGCCTGCAACACCGATTTTCACTCTGCTGCAGAACTATTACTGTCCGAAGAATCTTCTGTATTTGATTCTTAGGGACGTGTCAGAAACACGAGACGACTCTGCACTCTGTGGTTTACCCATTGATCCCTACATCACTACAGGGCACAGTAATGACATAGGGGGACAGGAGAAGAAACCACAGTGTTCAGCAGGGGAACCAGGCATCCAGTATATCCGGAAGTATGTTGGTTGAAAAAGATCCTTTGACAGAGGTAAAGAGCAAATAGTAGCAGGACAGGTGTGGCTGACAGAGTCGCTTTTAAAAACAAGTCAGGAATGGTAGCATCCGTATTTCTATGGTCACTGGTTCAGGTTTAAAGGAGAAGTATTGGGAGCGTTAAATGTACTCTTCTCGATAGTTTGAGCCATTGTGTGACACTGCAGCACGCCGATTCTGTAGATCTAAACTCTGAAAACTAAACGATCATGAACCTCTGATCACTCAGCTCATGGCGGTGACTGTCATTCACTTCTGCGCGCAGAGTTTACCCCCTCCGCTTGCTTTATTCCTCCAGTGGTCATTGGATGGACAGACAGGGGAGGGGCGGGCACAGCTGGATCTGGATCTAGAGAGGCAGAGCCAGCTGTCGATCAGGTAGTGGGGTGGATCCCAACAATATTGTTGGGATCCTTCCCGGCTGCAGTGCGGCTCTGCGCTGTCAGCATATAGCGGGCAATAGCCCACCACATGCTGACTTTGGCTTACAGGAGTACATTAGTAAATGTACTCCTGTGACCTGAAAGAGAATAATTCCAACATTATTTTAAAGGTTTCACAACATTGGCAAAATCATAATAAGACATATTCTTTCTACAAATCACATGACCCAGAAATATAGTCCAGGTTTTGTAGCTTAATCTGCCGGAAAGTCCTTCTGTCTGTCCACCCACATATCGCCTTTTAAAGACATCCTGAGCATTCTGTTACCAACATGCACAGCTTTAACAGGGGGATTTTGTAAAGCTGAAGTAAGGGAAGAGTTGAGATAGTCAATCAGCTGTTCTTGCAGTGATGGTTCAAAAAAAAATGCAAAATGTCACTTACTGACTCAGGTAGAACAGATGTCCCCAATTTCCTTTATTGTCAAGACTGCTAAGACCATCAAAACCTCCATCCCATTCCCTAAATAAACCAGACTACACTTCTGATGATGTTAAATGGACATATTAGCTTTTAATTATACAAATGATTAAAATGAACAGAATTATAAATTCAACATGGAAAGACAAAGCCAAATAAAGTTGCAGGTCTTTGAAGGCCAAAATATTAACAGATATGTTGTCTCTGCGGAACTAATAAATCTGCTTAATGGTTCACCACACTGCCTCAGGGACAAACGTCAAATTGACTGCAGACACATAAATATCTAGATTCCTGTTACAACCATATATCGCCATGAACTGAGGACACCATACCAAGGCAGTTCCCCAAACAATAGCCACCAGCAACTATTTTGGCCCCTTCGAAAGACCCCAAACCGCTAGTGCTGCTTTAACAGTGAACAGACAACCGCTAACAAAATAAATACGGTGGTTGAGCGGGAAGTTTTCTCTACTTCCAATGATCTCTGACTGATCCAGTGAGACCCTTCTCCTCAGCCCACCACAGAATCTCACTATCACCAGTTCAAACTAAAGCCGGGTATACACGCTTTAAATTCAAGAACCGGCTGAAATTCGTTGCGTGGATGCCAAAGTTGGCACTTTTCCACCCGGCATCCCTTGATCATCTGTTTGAAGGAGCCGGTTGGAAATTTCTGAGCTGAGCGGAGCTAGTAGCCAATCAGCTTCTAGCTTGGTCCGGGTATTTTGCTACTGGATGCTTTCAGAATACAAAGGAAACTATGGGGGATTCTTTGATCAACACTCGTAAGCATTGATGGAGGAATCAGTTCAATTTCTTTCATTCGGCCTGCAGGTTGAAAGAAAAAAATAGAACCGTGTATTCAGTGTTATTATAATTTAGTCATCTTAAAGAAATGTCCAAAAATGTGTAAACTGTGGTAGATGTGTGTGGTATTAAATCAAGGCTGTTGACTTTTTTACACCTTTTTTTGCTTTAAAGCTCAAATTAGTCCACGTACGCAGTGTTGCTTCAAATTCATTTTTGTAATTTTTTACAAAATCTAGATAGAAGGACTTGTAACTTTCCTGTTAACAGTCCATCACAACCATTGGAAGTAAT
>NW_017306469.1:236618-309819 GCF_000935625.1 Nanorana parkeri | reverse complement strand
TAATATGATCACAGACAGCAATAAAAGCCTGACAGATGTATCCCAAACTACAGTTTTAGTTGGAATTGAGCTTTAACATACAGTAGGTTCCTCAAGTGCTTTTGCTACTCTTAACATGGGAAAACCAAGGCATCTAATTTAACAAAAGATGCTTGGATGGGGGGTTCAGTAGCCTGTCCTTCATACAGGTTTGCGAGGATGAGACATTGATATATAGATATATCTATATATATAGATATATATATATTTCCAGTACATTACATAGATCTTTGTGGTCATGTTGGTGGCACAGTAAATGTACCCTAGGGCAGCATGGCACTGACATGAAGCCGTGCCTGAAAGCTCTGTGTTTGTGTGTTGTGGTCCACTTCTCGTAACATTATGTGAACTAAATAGATGGAAAATATGAATAACAATTTTTCCTTCTTTTTTTCCCCCACAGACTTCCAAGGAAGATCTCCTGCAAGCCGATTTCGAAGGGGCATTAAAGTTTTTCCGTGTCCAGCTGCCAAAACGATACCGGGCCGAGGAGAATGCTCGAAGGTTGATGGAACAGGCCTGCAACATTAAGGTAAGAAGTGTGAATCTCCCTTTATTTCTCAATTTTCTGTGCTTCAATCTGTATGATTAAAGTATATCTAATGCCAAACGTTTTTTTTTTTTCATTTGGTCACAGTAGAGAATGGTTAATATCTCATCATCGTTTTTTGCCATCCGTGTTCAATTTGGGAGACTTTGCTTCACTTCCTGTCCTGTAGGCATATTAGAAAGTGAGAAGAAATCTCTTCAAAGTGAGGGAAATCACACAGGGAAAACGTATCCCCCCTTAGAAGACTCCCCCCTCTATTCCTTTTCTGATAACTCGAAATTCAGGATTTTCCCTCATTTCAGTCCGAGTGACAATGATAATCAGAACAAATAGAGTGAATCTCTGTAGCGAAGACTTACAGATATTTTCAGTCTGCCCCCTATATCCAGAAAAAGTTTTTGCTTTACATACACTTTAAAGCTGAACTGTATATGTATTTCTCAAAAGCCACAGATGATATAAATCCATTTTGTGTGCACAAAATGCATTTGTAAACCCAGATATTTGTATTACCATATAAAAAGTAGCAGTGACATAATCACTGTGCTGTATATAGCCTGTACAGCAGAGATGTGGAAGGTACCCGGCAGGCTCCACCCACTGCAGGTTGCCTGCAGAAAACTACTTGAGGGGGCGGATACAAGGCCACGTCTCCCTGCACAAGGAGAGGGAGCAGCAGTGACCGGTCTTTATTACAGGAAGCTCTTGCCCAGAGGCAAAGTTACACACTGGATTACTGCACAGATCTGGAAAAAATACCCAGAGCTCACCAACTAGTTCAGATATACTTCTTATAGTAAAACAATATTTGTTTTTTCCATAGTTTTATTTGTACTGTATTCATTTTCAGTGGCGCTAGCAGCTTTATTTTTTTCCCCATCTACTGGCAGGAAGCATGATTATCAGTGTCTTGATGCAGGAAACAGGCCATAGCCACATGCAGCAGATACTACCTTTTAATAGTGCTTCACCTCTGTTTTTTCCTACATTGTGGATGAGAGATAGCACTCACTAGATAGAATGTGAATGTACTACATGCTTTTTGTACAGAGATGCCAGCAGTTCACAAGCCTATAAGGAAATTATAGCTTTATTGCAGAGACTCTTATGTTTTTTTTATAATGTCCACCATTTCTTTGGTGTTTCTGGCTCCTGCACACAAGCACCATTCCTGATACTATTAGGCCTCATGCACACCAGCACAGGAGGCCGTATAACATAAACTGCGGGCATATTTCAAGATACACAGCTGCAGTGTACATCTGCCCATAGTAATAAATGGCTGTAGGCCGTTGTATGTGGGTTTATGGTGCTACTTGCATAACCCACGCATGCATACGGGCATACAACCCTGATTGCAGGCAGTCTACGCATGCACGGGTTTATGAAAGTAGTGGTGCAAGCCCACTTACAGCCATGCACTACTATGGGCGCCTTTACACGGCAGCTGTGTATCCCAGGCACGGAAACACTGCCACAGTTTACGTTATATGGCCACATGGCCTTAGGGAGCACAGTTCAATAGGAAACAAAAAGACAGAGCCTTCTTCTAGTGTATTACCATTTATTAATGATAGAGGTGCACCGAAATGGAAATTTTAAAACCGAAACGAAACCAAAATTTAAAAAAATGTCAGGCCGAAACCGATACCGAAAATGTTTTTTTATTTTTATTTTGTCAAATTTTTTAAATATTTTAATTTTTTATAAACTTTTTATTTTTTATATTTATTTTTATTAATTCATTTTTTATTAAATATTTTTTACTTTACTTTTAGGGCAGGGGTGCCCACAATTTTTTGTGTTGAGATCTACTTTTCAAATGACGAGCTACATGAGATCTACCGGCGAAAAAAAAAACCTCCCTTGCTCTCTCTCCCCTGGATGTCTCTCCTCTCTCTCCTTGCTCTCTCTCCTGGCTGTCATTCCTCATTTTTTCTCCTGGCTGTCTCTCTTAGCTCTCTTGGCTGTCTCTCCTTGCTCTCTCCCCTGGCTGTCTCTCCCCGCTCTCTCTCCTGGCTCACCTTGCTGTATTTTGCAAACAGTGTAGTGCAACAGGCTGTGTAAACTAATATTCTTTTGATGTTCCACATAGCACTTCAACCTCCAGTATCCACCAGAAAGGTGTCAGGGAGCTTGGCTCAGCAGACTCAGGCTAATAGGTCATCATGTGTGCACAGCTAAATAAATATACCAAAATGGAATAAAGAGGCCACCATTCACACCCTTCGTGATCTACCAGCATCAGCTTTGAGAGCTACTGGTAGATCACGATCTACCTAATGGGCACCCCTGTTTTAGGGGCTTCGGGGAAATATTAGGGGTCTAAACAGTCTACCAATAAAGATTGGTAAACTTAGATCTGACTTGCATATACAACTGGTTACAAATTCTCCTACACCCACTGATGGACAGCAAAGTAGCTAACTGTATCAGTCATCAAGATGCATGTGTAGTGAAAGCCTTGGTGTAATATCCCTGAAGTCCTTTTCAGTCTGCTTTTCAGCATCAATAGTTTGTGTAAATGCATCTTCATTTTGTGCCCAACAGGGAAGGGTTAAAAAAAAGAGACCAGTAACTGTACTGCTGTCTGAAAATAAAGTGTTATTAATGTGTGATCCTATTCACACCTTGATTTATTTTAGAAGAGTTGGTTCCAAAGGTTGAGTCTAGAAAATCTCTATTTCTTGATGTGAAGACTTTGTGAATTACATTGTCCTCAGTCCAGATCAGATTATCTTCAGTGTGCCGGGCCTCAGCCACATTGATGTCTGTAGGGATTTCTCAGACTCTTGGACATCTGGAGAGATACACATGTTTTGAGGCCTGATGATGAGGCTCTCTGAATCTGGACATGTACTGGAGGTAAGTGTAATTCACATACCAAATTCTAGTTTAGCCATAAAGCAGAGACTGCCATTTACTGGAAGTGGCTTTTAACTCTTGTAGAGAGATTGCTTTTCTGTATGGTGAAAAGTAGCCACAATTAATGTTTTTTAATCAGAGCCGGATCATCCACAAGGCAACCTAGGCAGGAACCTAGGGCACAGTGGATGTCCAGGGGACACAGCCACAACCTTCATGCTCCTGCAGTAGACCAGAAGAATAGTGCAGTTGGTCAAAGTTGTTTTTCAGTTGGTGGTTAATAGGGTCATGGCAGTAGAGACAATGCACATGGCATGCCTTCTAAATATGAAGAATGGAGGAGACCAAAGCTGTTGCCTTGCCAAGGACCCCCTTCTGCCTCAATCTGTCTTCGCTATTAATCCCCCAAAGTTCACTGGTGGTGGATGCAGCCGTTAAGGTTTTTTACTTACTACCCCTGCAGAGGATGTTTCCTGTTGCAGGCATAACAGAGCTCGTCCTTGAAAAATGTGAGTTGCAATGAAAAGTGCACAGGGCGGTTTATCGGTACATGTACAGCAAGTTATGAATTGTTTCCTTGACACTATACAAAAGCTCCATGACTTTGCCTTGAGGCCATGTGTAGCTCTCTGTTCTTCTGCTATCTGTTTTTTATTATGTCCATCAGATAACAGAACAATTTCATTGCCCAGAGCATTGAAGAAAGCAGAGTACGCAGTATTTCCCCACTGCAGTTGTGATGCTGTTCTGGTTAAATATACCATGACTGCTTCTATGAGATCATTGTGGAAAATGGCAGACCGCTATATATTTGCAAATTCTGCATACTTATTCAAGGCTGTGTCTAAGCTGGCTTCAATGTGGAAGCTGCTGTTTCATATTGTTCAGAAGCCGATTAATCGATTATTGAAAAAGTTGACAACTTTTTCAATAATCGATAATAATCGATTATGTCGATTAGTTGTTACAGCCCTAGTTGAAGAAGAGAACTCCACCCGAAACTTCGTCATATTAGGACGGAAAGGAGAGATCGTTTTAGTGCAAGAAAGTCTTCATCCTAAGAAATAAAAGTTTGGAATCTGTCTTTGTAGCTTGGTAGATCTTTCATGCTGAAGTTCCTCCTTGCAGCCTCCTGTTCTCTCTGCTCCCTCTGCTTTGCCCTGGAAAGAAAAGATTAATGTTGTGTAAAATTAATTGATATATTTATCATGCTGCAAAATGACAGTCTTCATTAGTACAACGTCAGTGCTGCAGAAGTGAGTTTTCCTATCATCAGATGGCAAGTATATGTTTCTATAGCTAATACGAATAAATACCAGTGCTCAGTCTTTGAATGGATCATTTGGATTGGTGAGCACACAAAAGAAGCACCTCTCCTCCACGGCTTGGGAAAGGAATGAGCCGGGTGCTTGCCGCTCGGAGCGTGTCCTCGCTTCAATATGAGCCCATACAAACAGAAGAAAAGCTGGCCGCGTGCCGGATTCCATTGGGATAGTTTATTGAAGCTTGTACCACATCACTGGTGTCCCGCCCAAGGTCCACCCCCTCTGATGCGTTTCACCCAATCATGGGCTTAGTCGTAGAGACCGCATCAGAGGGGGTGGGCTTTGGGCGGGACACCAGTGATGTGGTACGAGCTTCAATAAACTATCCCAGTGGAATTCAGTACACGGCCAGCTTTTCTTCTGTTTGTATGGGCTCATACTGAAGCTATATATAGGCTAATTATAGGCTGATTCAGATTGGTGCTGCAGAATTATATAAAAAAAAAAAAATACATATATGCTGTAGTCTGTAGAAAGCAGCAATACAGCAACTGTGTTTACCAAGGTCCCTCCTGGAAGATAGTTAAATACATGATGATCTGCCTGTAGATCAGTTAAACCTTCATTTCCTTCAACTAGGTGAAATCACTATGTGATTGTCACCCTTCACTGCTGCTGCAACTGATATTACAGCAGCACGTGGGGAAATAGATGGGATATTGATGTTGTCACCGCTAATAGCCTGCCTACTTCTTGCCTGTTAACATCAAGCTGCCCTCATATCCTCCATTAACCTATGTGACTGACAGTACACTGCTGCCTATTATGCAGGCTGTAAGAGAAGATGGACAAGACAGGGAGGTGTGAGCTTTCACTCTCCAGTAATGTTGTCTATAGTGTTCATGGTCAGCACGAGCAGCAGCTCGCCAGGTGAAAAGAAATGACACGCAAGCACTGCTTAATCCCACTCACCTACTTCCATTTACTAGCTACCAGTTTAGAGAAAAATACTTTGGATTTAGATGTTCAAGGCCTGAGCTTAGCAAATGTGTTCCGAGATCTGGCTCCACCTACTACAGTCTGATTGTGCAATTCGTATCAAATTGTACACAAAACTAAAAGTGTGCGGGCTTCCATAAGAATCAATGCATTCATAATATTCATAATATTGGATGGGATTGGTGAAACAATAAAAGTAGTAAATTGTAAAGCTGACCCCATACATTACACTCTGATATTACGGTACAGTCTGTATGATCTCCTTTAGATTTACCAACAGTGAAAGGGTCTACCACAGGGGTAGGCAACCTAGGCACTTCAGCTGTGATGAAACTACAAATTCTTCCATCGTGCCTCTGGTCTCATGCCTCTGGCTATCTTGCAGTTTTAGGAGGCCCGTCACTGGTTGCCCGGGTATTGGGGAATGAGCTCTGTGTACTGGGGTGCAAATATCGTTGGTGGCCTAATTACTGGGAAGTGAGCAGAGTATACTGGGGTACCGATATCACTGGTGGCCTGGATAGTAAATATCACAAGTGAGTTGAGTATACTAGGGTGCAAATATCACCGGTGACCTGACTACTAAAGAGTGAACTGAGTATACTGGGGTACAGAAATCACTTATGGTCTGAATACTGGGGAGTGAGCTGTGTATGCTGGGGTGCAGACATCACTGGCGGCCTGGATTCTGGGGAGTTAGCTAATTATACTGGGTGCAAATATCACTGGTGGCCTGATTACTGGGGAGTGAGCTAAGTATAGTGAGGTGCAGATTTCACTGGTGGCCTGGATTCTGGGGAGTTAGCTGAGTATACTGGGGTGCAGGCATCACTGGTTGACCTAATTACTGGTGAGTGAGTTGTGTATACTGGGGTGCAGACATCACTGGCGGCCTAATTACTGGAGAGTAAGCTAAGTATAATGGATTGCAGATATCACTGGTGGCCTGTATACTGGGGTACAGATATCCCTTTTCCTGTCATTTTTGCACATGACATTTGTGACATCTCTGGGACTAACCAGCTGCATGACAGACATGACCTGTTTATGGTAGTCAATTGTTAAATTGGTTATTGTTGTGCCATTATACTGTCCATTTATATTGTTACTTCTCTGAATGCACCTGACAATCAGCAAAAACACACCTTCTATTATGCTGCAATATGTACACGATGGCAAGAACAATGATCTTCCTCTAGATGATAATTGTCATAAATCCAATGCAGGTTGGAAAATTAAGTCAAAGATATGATTGGTTGCTCTGGCAACATGGCCATTTTCTTTGCATTTGTATTCAATGATTATGAATGGGCTGAAAGAGTATAAAGCCATTTGAGGTTAAAAAGAAAATGCAAGAATAAAAAAAGACTTCTGTGTGAGGTCCCCAGTTCAGGAAAATCCTACACACGTGGCTTTCGTTAAGTAATGTCATAGACATGTAAATGATTTGTGCAGGTCTAATGTCATTCAGCCTTCATCTGTATGCAGTCAGACTCAGCCACCCCACCTTACAACTGGCAGCATGGGCAGAGGACAGAATAGCCGTTATGAAGATTAGGACGGACCATTAGGATATAAGAGATCGGGATAAACAGGCTCAGCCATACAAGTGACCTCGCAGAGCAAGTCTGTCAAGCGACATCTGTGTCCAGCGGATTGGAGCCATATCTTAGACAGCCCCGAGGTGGCAGACTTGTGCAGTCTGCTTCATTTGTTGCAAACCCAGACACAAAAAAGGCTGATGTTTCCTGAAAAAGCTGATGATGTAATGATTATTTATAGAATTATAGAATATTACATTTGTTGAACTTTTATTTTTGGGGGGGATTCGCTCTGTGTCTTGTTGAATTGTGCTCCATTCAGAAAGTGCTCCAGAAGATTTAAATAATAAAGAAATATTGAAAATATATTGAAAATATGTAAAAATATACTTTTATGTTGCCATTTTATGTATATCAGCGCAGTTTCAGCTTGGATCATTACCATTTCTAAAGGCGATTGTGAATATGTTGTGTGTGTGTGTGTAGTACTTCATTGTGCTTCTTAAAAGCCAGTTTCTGATCTATTCTCATGCCAATGACTGTGCATGTAGATGAAGTGCTGAATGATCTGCGGCACATTGAAGTGGCCTTTCTATTACATCGCTTTTCTCTTTGTCTCTGTGCAGTGCTGGGTACACCTGGACGTGTTCCAGTATCTAAGCCATCTTTGTATGGAGGCTTTTCTCACAGCAGCCAATCAGATTATTCCTTTATCATTGAACACATGCTGGAGGTATTATAACTAGAATGATGATCTGGGTAACACTTCTTTTGATCAAATACATTTCTTCAAGATTAGATTATAGTAACTCGTAAGTCTATTTAGTTAAAAAAAAACAAACACATATTTACATGTATTTATCAAAAGTTCAGTAGCCACTTAGGGCTCATTCACACCAATGCGGTGTGTTAAATGACTGTGCACTTACCATGCTTTACAGTACCGGAGGTGCATTGCCATTCATTGGAATGGCACCCCAAACACACCTCCCGTCCGCAATGCGCTCAACTGCGCTGCAGCACATGGTACAGCATTGGGGTTTGGTAAAAATAAGTAGTGCTTGTGCTCAACCATGCCGCAACACTCAGTACCGCAATAGGGCACGTTGTGCTCAGTTACTATTTTTTTTTTTACCTCAATTTATAGTATTGCAGTAATGCATGTTGAGGTGTAGTCGAGCGTATTGCAGGCAGGAGGTGCATTTGGGGTACCATTCATTTGAATGGCAATGCACCTCCTGCACTGTAACACACAGTAGGTCCAGTGTCTGGTATTGTGCTTTAATTGCATGGAACTGGGCAATTAACCATGCAATTGGTGTGAATGGGCCCTAAAAGTGTAGGTTTAAAAAAAAAAAATGTTTTGGCTTTTTGCAGCCCTCCTTTCTTGAGGTGGGCTGGAGAAAGGAGGGCTGTAATCTGCTGAACATCGGTAAGAAAAACCTACACATTACATTTTTACTCTTGTTGAAGTGCCTCTGAGTGCCTACTGAACTTTTGCTATACTATTGCTACCGTGTGGAGTACCAAAGCATGTTTTAGATGCACCAATATATTGGCCGCCAAAACATATCGGCTGAAAATGGCAGTTTAGGCAAAATGCCGAAAGTGCCATTTTCTGGCCGATATAGCAGTGCATCCATTCTTTCTCTCCTCCCCGCTTGGCGCTGTTCTGTGTCCCAGCGGGGAGGAGAGAAACTGTCACAGCCGCTCAGCCTCCTGTCGCAGATCGGGAGAACGGTGTGGGCGGAGACAGCCAGCGCTGTCACAGGAGGCTGAGCTCCGCTCGCTCACTGACACAGGAAGGAGAGCGGTACAAACACTCAGCGATCAGTGATCGCTGAGTATTTGTAAATAATTGAGGACAGAGTATGTTTACTATATCCTCAATTATGAATGATTGAGAGTAATGTACATCACCTCCTTTAAAAGCGAATATTAAATTTGTAAAATTGTCACCCCTTTGTGAGATTTCTGTTTTGGGTAGGTACTAGAGAGGTAAATTCTATGTTTGATTCTTGTGTTTCAAAGGGTCTCTGGTGGTGTGAACTCCACACTTGAACTCCCAGCTCTGCCAACCTACCAAAAACAGCTTAAGGGCATTTCACTCTCCCTGCCAGGTTTTGGGGGTAACATTCCACTGATGATGGATAATTCATGAACAAGCAATGCTTGGAATAGTTGCATGGCTAACGAAAACTGGGCTTTGTGCAGCCGCCACTATTGCACTTTAATAATGTTCAGCCACAATTCCACGTGTAAACATTTATAAACTCCTCCCCTCTAGTTATTTAATAACATATGAACAAAGTAAAGAGCCGTAGTCTGGCAGCCAATCAGTATTCACCTTTCATGTTTCCTTTCTCTATGCGTCTGAAATCTGGTTGCCATGGGTTATAACACATAATGGCTTTTGCCTCGTGTTAAGTCTTTTGTATAAATGGGAAGGAAATTCAAAATCGTAAAATGTTCCTGTTATTAGAGGTACTATTGATCAGATCTGGGGCTAGCTCAGCCCGTCACTTGGTTAATATTCAATACCTTCAAGTTTAAAATTAACCACCTTCCTGTTTTTTCCCACACATACCTCATTGTGTAAAAGGTCAGTCCACCCAAAAATTATATTTCAGTTCAAGGTAGCAGAATTGAATCAGGCTTTTTATATCTCTGAAACTTTGTCCGTAAGATCTTTGCTCCAGAATTCCCTTCCCCATCTTTCTGTCATGGCCATTGTGAGGGGGCCCTATTTAGCAAAAGACCTAGCGATCTGCATCGGAGGGAGGTTGTGCAGAGAGCTTCTATAAAAAGATCTCACCGCTGGTGAATCTCAAAGATAGAAGAAAGTACCTGATGATTTAGCTCACTGATCTCTACTACCAGTTTTGGGTGGACTGACCCTTTAAGTACCCGTAACGAATAGCATGCAAAGCTTAGAATTCACATTTTCCTTTTGTCTTGGTAAGCAGAACTGCAGCAATGACATGCCCCTTTTCCTCTCTTCTGTCTCTGCCTCGTGAGCGTTGACTTTAAGGAAATAGTGATCAGTATCTCATCATCTTCCCTCCCCCTCCCTCAGCCCTGGTTGCAGAATGCCATTTTTTTGTAACGTTAAATGAGCAGGATGCTTGTATTATTTTGTGGCTGGTCCTTCCTGGCTTGTTAGGATGGTGTCCTCAGCTGGCGGAGTAAGATCATGGAGGCAGCACCTTCTGCAACAGGTGTCTTCTTCCCCTCTTTGCATCCTCTGAATCCATCCAGACTCTGCATCTCAGGCTGGTGCTGGGATCATCGGTGACAGCATATTTCACATTTTACTGGCCCCTGCTGAGTGTGACACGGCCGAACGTCTGGTGGGAGGGAGCAGCCTCTCCCAATGAGATAAGGACAGCAGACAGGTGCTTTTTCTGCTTTCTCTATATCCTGCTCTTGTACCAGAGACCTCAACCTGAGCCTTCTCTCTTTGGCACAATAACCCAGATCGATCAACTGACAAGCACAAGGAGAGGGGGGCAGCAGCTGTGACTTCATTCCCCCGGCTTTTAGAGAGTTAACGCCTGTAATCTCCTGGATGTCATCAAATATTTCACGTTTAGCTGGTTAAACGCCTCTGTATCACCAGGATGGCAGCGGAATGTCTCCCTGTCCTCCTCCTACAAACACTGGGGAGACTGCCTGCCTGCTACACTGCCATGCTCTGTGCTCTCCTCGCTGCTGTTTTAGCAGCCTATTGAGATGCAAAGCACCGTCATGTCACTGTGCAAATATTGGACCTGTGTTCCAGGAAGAAAAGACTGAGGAAACAAGGGAGGATGGACGTGCGGGGAAAGTAAAAAATGTCATCCTGTTTTGTGCACATTTTTTGTTTGTTTCAGTCGGGTTCACCTTCTTATAGCCTGCAATATTATTTGTGACATTTGAACCTGCCCCCGATTTTCACCAGATTTTGTTGTTTCTGCAAAAAGAAACCTTATCACTTCCTCTCATTTCTTATTTTTTAACGCCGTCTGTTCTATATTGCTGCAACAAACAGTTTTTTTGTTTGATCTCTGCTAAACTTGCAACAGTTTTTAAGGTCCGCATCACTCATTTGTCCTTTTATGTTATAGATCATGCAGATATTGTTCCTCGCATGTCATGTGTCACATTACATTTACTAGGTTCTGGTATCTTGGCAACATTTTTTTTAAAAGGGACTGAGGCTGGTTTCCCCAGTTTTAGCCGTGTTTTCCTAAGAAAAATCCTGTTTTACAAAGAACAAGCTGATGTAGCAATCCCTGGCTTTCCAGGCATTTTTTGAATAGTTTCTAAGTTCACTCCTTAAACTCCTGAGCGCTCTGACGATTCACGCTGAATAATTTGTTTCGTGCCCGGTGACAGCCTCACTTGTTCAACCATTAGCCGGAAAGCCACAGTGAACCTACTTCCATATGGAGACCACTGAACTGAAAGCTAAAGTGGAGTTGTAATGCCTGTAAGCAGGTGACATGCAGATGACAATAGGCTTTTGAAAGAGCCGAATGGTTGAAGGATAATAAAATAGGACACAGGTAACACAAGCTCCTCCCAGAAACCCACCTGCAAGCCTACACCAGTGAAACTGTACTTGTTGAAAGTTCTACCTTGTTTGGTTCCTCCTTCTCATGGAGGGCTTATTAGGGGGTGCTCCGATCTGACCCCTCATTGACTCTTTTCACTAGTGACGTAGCGGCCCACAGCAATACCCGCAAAGATGATGGAAGAAATCTCTATTTCAATGGCCTATGATGCCCACCTCTTCAACCAGCTCTCGGATGAGGACATCCTAGCAAAGCTGGTTGAGATCAGCAAGCCTAAACCTGTGGTAAGTAGGGCATTCATGGGGGGATGTTGATATTATATTGAGCATGGAGAGAAACATGGGAAGGAACATACTCTTGTAGTGGGTTGACTTCTGCAGAGGAGATTCTGTTTTGTTGTTGCTATGGGTTACTATACTTAAATATTAGTAGATAAGGACTCTTCTTCAAATAAAGATTAATGGGCTTATTTGGTAAGGCAGTGCAGGGAGCAATAATGATGTGTGATAATCCAAAGCAATCAATTATGCCTTAGTTTAACCTGAGCTGTAATAAATTAATTCTGGTTTGGCTACTATAGGGGACTGTGACTTTTTACATTTAATTTTGCCCATAAGTACTCACCGATAATAATAAATATCACCTTATGGTAAAGCATCTCCGGGCTATCCAGTCACAAGGGTACAATTGCTTATGATGGAATTTCTCAGATGATTACTGTAGTTTATTTGAAATAAAGGTAGCAATGAGGATATCTCAAGACATAAACCTGGACAATTGAATTATCCGGTTGCACATGTTCAAGTCATATTTTCCAACCAACGTCTTATATCTATAATAGATCTTCTTTTATTATTATTATTAATAATAAATATCATTGTCTTTTTGCACCAGTTAGGCTACAGTGCCTGTGCTCATCATAATATCACTGTGCTGTGCTTGATTGAAGTCCACTTTTGAGGTTGTATGTAGTTTAGTATTTTATCTCAGTTATAGACTGTCTAGTTAGATGCTCCATAGGTGTTACATGCATGCTGGTTTCTTACAGACGTGTGCTTGTGGCTCTGTCAACAAGCAACAGACGTGTGCTTGTGGCTCTGTCAACAAGCAGACGACTGCTGTAGTCTACATAAGTATTTGAGAAAGTTGTTATAAGGCTACAGAACAAGCACGTTATGTCTGCTCCATGACATTGTTTGTTTGGTCATGGCGTAGTCTGTGGTGACGTCAGCTAGATACCAGTGCAGCATCTTCATCCCAAAGGTGGTTTTCTGCTAAGAGATGCAGGATATAAATACTCATTTCATTACCAGGACCTTGCATGTTGTGCAAATGCCTCATGTAGCATCCCTTATAGTTTTTTCATCTTCACCAGTTTCTCAGTATGATGTATAACATTTCGGATATAACATGGTTAGTGTTTGCAGTTTTTAAGATGGGTGCCTGGGCTCTATAGGAATTTCCTTGGCTGCCCCGGATTTTATGCAGTTACTATGGACTTGTCTAAACTTAACTGCAGTTACCATAGTAACAGGTGGGGGATAAAGCTTCCATGTTAAATGTTGCTACTCATCACACTATACTGTGAAAGCCTTAGGCTGGGTTCACACCTAGGCAATAGCGTTTTTTGTGTGTTTTTATGCACGTTTTTGTGAGCAAATTGCACCTTTTTGTGAGCAGATTGTAGCTCATTGATGGTAATGAGCAAATGCGCATAAAAGCCGCACAAAAACAGCAAACACGCGTTTTCAAGCATTTTCCTATTGAGTCTGTAGGGCCAAAATGAGCTGTATTATGCCAAAAAATAAAGCTCCAGTACTTCTTCCAGGGCCAGGTGTTTTATTTTTTGCGACAAAACACTCAGATGTGAACGTGGCCATAGAACTGAATGGGATTTTTTGGGGCATTTCTTTTAGAGGTTTTTTTTTAGGGCAGAAAAAGGCTACAAAACGCTCAGTGTGAATCAGGCCTTATAGTAAGAATCAGAACACTGAATTGTATCTAGCAAAATATGAAAGAATGGGCAGTTTTGTTTCCCGCTTTTAATATTTGCATCGTAAAATCTCAGTCTTTTGTGTGTGATCAGGCTGATTAAATGGGAGGTAAAACTGATCCGGCACCACTTAGTTACGTCACATAGTATGTGCTAATTTCAAAGTTCTTAAACAGAAATTATGGTATTTAAAATGAAGCAACCCATATCTTCCAATCATATATTCTTGCTCATTAAAGTGGCACTAAACTCTGGAGTTAAATCTTAAAAATACATTCAAGTACCCGATCTATTAACAAAATGCATCTTATTTGTGTATCACTCAAATCATCTCTGAATTGGTGCTGACACTGTCCTTCTGGAGGGTGACTACTTTTGTTCCTCATGGTCCCTGTGCGTGTTGTAAATTAGCCACCGCTCCAAGCTCATTCCCGTGATGGACAACAATCGTAATACAAATTTGTACACTAGACCTGAGATTGAGAGTGAGCTTGGAGCAATGGCTACTTTACAACACACACAGGGGACCATGGGGAACAAAAGTAGCCACCCTCTAGAAGGAAGGACAGTGTCAGCACCAATTCAGAGATGATTTGAGGATCTACAGCTGAATATTAAATAAGGTCCAATATTGTTCATATTTAGGGTACTTGAATGCATTTGTTAGATTTAGCTCCTGCGTTTAGTGTTACTTTAACTCTGTTCATTGCACTGCCTTACATAGGAAACATATACTCAGTCTGCTTATTTTCTAAGTAGTTATGAACTCCCTTTTTAATACCCATTGTAAACATTCAATTATATTAGGGTCCCATGGACGGTATCAATGCATTACAGGTTGTGCAGATGTCACACTGATTCGAAGTAAGACATCTGTCTTACAGTTTCAGTTCAGGACTCAGTTGCTGGATATATTCTGTTGGCTTGATGCCTTTTTTCTCCATAGTTTGTTGTTGTGGTGCATGCCTTTATTGTATTCTCTGTGGGAGACTTCTGTCTGAAGTTTAATCAATCAGACGGATCTCTTACACCCACCTAGAAACACAACATTCTGCAAAGAATGACAATTAGCTAAATTAGGGTCTTTTAGCTTTCTTCCCCACCTAGCTTGTTTGACCTGATCGCTGTATCCGGTATACATATTCTAAGACAGACATGTGTATATACACCAAACTGAGAACAAGACAGTATCAGGAACCTTATCACTCGATCAGTTGTATACAAATAGTCCTGGCCACCTATGCGGAACTATGAGTAGAGGCAGGAAATGTCACTGGAAGTTCTTGTGTTGCGTGATTTGCTTCTACTCCTCTAGTTAAAGTTTTACTGAAAACCTACATTTGTGTGTGTATCATATTTCCTTGATGGCACATGGCCAAAATAGATGTTAGATTAATATTGAATCTTCCCACAGTTAAAAGGACATCAATTGACTATTTACATTGAGAGTTTAATAAAGTCTTTCAAGATGGATGTTATATGTAAACTTATGTCTTCAGGTCAACTCTGTGCTGTAGCTCCACTGGTGCTAGTTCCAGGACAGAGTGCACCTCTGCCGCATCAGGTACAGGGACCTTCCTGTCCTAGAACTGGTTCCACTTCCAGGGGGTGGGTTATGATAATGGCGTCTGTCAGCACTGGACATAGACCTTGACCATGCCAGATGAGAGCCATCCTGACAGGTTCCCCTTTATAGGCCTAGGCAGGCAGTAAACAACCAGGCATCTCACAGAGAGCAATAGGCAGGGAGAGATTTGCCATTCCTACATAAAGGGTAATTCCACTTTCCGAGGCGAATTTGAGAAAATGGAATTACCCCAACCAATCTGCTTCTTCTCCCCCCTCCCCCGCTCTTACGTTTGAACAAACACTATTTCCCCTCCATGGCTGTTGGTGTATGGTCTTTTCCCCGTACACAGCATCATAGCCCAACACTATGTATTTCAAATTACGCTTACAAATGGCGAGCACTCATTGAGAAGAGCTTCTGACTGCGATGACCAATGAAAAGCGCTTCTTAGCAGAAAGCGCTACTCATTGGTCACCGGCTCTAGAGCATTCCAGCACGATTCACTGCTGGAGCGCACTGGAGCGCATCCCATGCCGGCTTTCTGCATTCAGAGGAAGGAGGGGGCAGGGCGGTGCCATTGACATGAATAGCAGGTACGCCCCTCGCCCACAGTGCAATCGCCCGCATCGGAGGGCGAGGTACAGGAATGCCCTCCGTTCTGGTCCAGTGCAATCTGAAAAAAATAGTGCTTGCAGCATTTTTTCAGAACGCACTAGACCAGAACGCAGGCAATGATGTGCCACATCATTGGGCGATCACACTGCGGGTGGACTTCAGCGCACTGCCACACCACCTTACGCCCCTTAACGCAGGAAGCCGGCCGGGATGCGCTCCAGTGCGTTTCAGCAGCGAATTGTGCTGGAACGCACCAGAGCTGGTGTGAACCGGCCTTAAAACCTTAAAAATGCGTACCCCCTAAGTATTAGGCTAGGTTCACACCAGATGCAGTGCGTTCCAGTCCAAGCACTATTTTGATCGCACCGGACCACAAGCACAATGTGCCTTGCGATCCCGTGCGGGCGATCGCATTGCGGCCAGAGGGCGTGGCTACGGTGCCATTCACTTCAATGGCCCGTCACTCCCCCTCCTGCCCCACGAAAAAGGGAACCGGCCGCAATGCGATGCAGTGCGTTCCGGGCAGAATTAGACCGGAACGTACTGCATCTGGTGTGAACCTAGCCTTAACAAAAATATATCTTATTTGTGTATCACTCGGCTGCAGATCCTCAAATCATCTCTCAATCCATGCTGACACTGTCCTTCCTTTTGGAGGGGGGCTACTTTTGCTCCCCATGGTCCCTGTGTGTGTTGTAAAGTAGCTAACGCGACTTAACACATTTTGCTAGTTAAATATGTCTGCAAGATCTACAATACCTAGATGAGGCTGCACAGGCTCAAAATCTGACTGATCAACCCAAAGAATTATCTTCGAAACACATGTATCCAGTGCAATAGTGTTCCATAACCCAAAACAGCGGATTAACTTCTCAGGGCCCATTCACTATATTGCAGTGCGGTAATGCTTACTAACGCAGCCCACTCATTAAATTGGCTGTAAACGTACCTTAGTGCATAAAAAATATGTACATCTGTGCGCTGTGCTTCTGGGTAGTGCAGGTGCAAGTATATGTGCATGTGGTGTAATTTTGCATCAAACATATACCTGCTTTATTTATTTCTTTTATTCAGCTTTATTATTTTGCCCATTCCAAGATTTAAAAAATATATTATTTTGACTGGTTTCCATGAGTTATGTCTCTGCTTTCCCCCAGCTGTTATTAACTTTCTTGCTAGTATGCAAAAAAACCCCATTCAGACTTTAGAGGGGTCTTTTAAGTTTGGGGTGGACTAATTAATATGGAATTCAAGAGCCAGTCAGTCCAGTCCACCAGGATTTTTTTCAGAGCCAGCTCCTAAAACCTCTAGTTAGGCACCAGCTTTCATTTTGAAAGAGTAATCGATACCTGTTTTAAATGATGCTTTTTTTAAATTATTTGTAACACCTCCTGACATACCTGTATTACCTGCCTTTCAGCATTGTTATTTTTATGCAATTCCGATGAATCCTCTCTGCTGGACCTGAAACTCTCTCTTGTTGCTTCTGAAACTGCATACAAATGACCCCATAGATGGGATGGGAATCTAGTGGGTGCGGTCTGATTTCCCTGGTCATTGTGTTCTTTTACATGCTGGGAAGCAATTGTGGATCCCTGGCCCAGCAGGTGATAAAAGCACAGGAGTATTCTGAGTCATCTCATGCAGGGTCAGTAGGGAAAAGGCCTGAGTGCATTGCAAACTCACATTCAGCCAGAACTGTTGTTTTAACCCTTTCCCTCTTCCAACCAGCTAAGCTTTGGAGATTCCATGCAAGGGACACCTGAAATTGAGGCAGTTCACTCGGACTGGCCCTCCAAAGCTGCTTTTCTCAGCGTCGAAATGTTGGGCACGGTACTGGCATGGGTAAGTTCTCCAGAATTCTATGTGCCCCTGCTTTGCAGCTGAAGTGCTATGTTGGATAACTAGGTCTATTAACCTGAGCAATTTTTTCTAACTTTAACCTGACCATTGGTGTTTGCTGGTTGCCATGGGTGTGACTGGTCTGAGTGTAGGAAGTATTATTTTCTAAGTTTAACCTGACCATTGGTGTTTGCTGGTTGCCATGGGTGTGAATGGTCTGAGTGTAGGAAGTATTATTTTCTAAGTCTAACCTGACCATTGGTGTTTGCTGGTTGCCATGGGTGTGAATGGTCTGAGTGTAGGAAGTATTATTTTCTAAGTCTAACCTGACCATTGGTGTTTGCTGGTTGCCATGGGTGTGAATGGTCTGAGTGTAGGAAGTATTATTTTCTAAGTCTAACCTGACCATTGGTGCTTGCTGCTTGTCATGGGTGTTTAGTACACTCTGGGAACCCCTATGTGTGCAGAAAGAAAAATGACTTCAGGAATCACTCAAACCCAGTCATGCACACTGCAGCTTACATGATTTAGAAGATGAGGTATGTGCAGGGATTTCTAAACCAGGCCTTTGTTTGGCCACCCACACAATAAATTTTTTAACCTGTATGTGAATTTGATGAGCATAATGTAGTGTACATAATCTTATCAGCTAATGTTAATATTTTAAGAACATACATAGTTTCTGCATATCTTTATATGGGGGTGACATATTCATTACATGTGCACATTCTGCTTCCCCTTTGGAAGTCATACATAATGAATAGCATCCTGCCTCTCTGTGCCACCCCTGTGGGTAGGCCTGACCTGAATGGAAAACATAGACTTTCTGAAAAGGTACCCATATACTTGAGATGACAGTTGCCCAGTTTGGTCTAAAGAACCTCGTGTTTGTAAGGAAAAGCAGTCAGTTGGGCAGATTAGAAAACATTTTGTAATTATTGCCCATTGTCCTTATTTTGCCTCCCCAGAGGCAGCAGCATGTTGTATTTTATATTACAGACTTTTGTGGAAACAATTACCCATTGGCCAGATCACGCATGCTTGGCCAGTCACCACTAAACGACTGTAAGGCTAATTCAGCTCATCTCAGAACTTTCGCTAATATACAGATGACTGCAAGCCAGGAACATTAACAAATCTGTAGATGAGATGCAGCAATCTAAGGTCGCATTCACACGAACGAGCACATGTTAAGGCGTGCATAGCACATGGCTGCTGGTGTGCATTGTACACGCTTGCTCCAATTATTTGTAAAACGCATTGCAGGGCTTATTTTTTCTTTTTTAACTTTTTTAAACTTGGCATGTAATTTTCTGTGCGCCTGTAGCTTGTTGCGATGTGTTAAAGCATGTCAAAACACGCTGCGCAAAAACCCAACACTTTTTTTTTAGAGTAGACTCGATACTGGGCTGAAGCAACAGGACACAAAGCAAACTGTCCTGCCTATGTGTTGGGCAATAGTGCCCAACATGGCTAGTGTGAATGGGCCCTAAGTGGGGCCCAGCAAACGGTAATTAAGTTGTATCCAAAATGACTTCCAGATAATAAACTTAAAATGTGTACTCGGTAGCAATCCACTTTGGTTTCCCTTTACCGTCTGCTCTATATAACAAGTCAAAAGGATCACCATTGTTAGCTGGGGTACTGGTATTGTTCTACAGGATTACTTGACAGGAAGTGGTCTGTGTGTAGGAAGTATCTCCCCCCACAATACTACATTGTATCAAATGTTTAGTCCTGATAAAGCCTTGACACTTTTTTATATAGATTATATAACTCGACACTTTACTGTAGACTAGCTTGTAGTTGTATATCCTGCCGTAGTTATCTCTCAGCCTGTGTTCTTCGTAATATTACCTTTAGATCATTTTCTGCAATAAATTTGCATTCGGAGAAAACTCTTCACTCGCTTACTGCGGTCCCTGAACACTTTCTTGTAACTGTTACATTTTCCCACTGAATATTCTGTTTTTTTTGCCCCTCGCATATATTTTCAGAGATGTGGGAGGAGATGTGTCTAGATTGTAGTAGTTGGAGCCTTGATGTGGTATTGTTTGTACATCTGAAACAATATCAGGAAATATTGTTGTCTCCATGAATACAGGAAACCTGCCTTACGTCAAACAGAACAGCCTTTCTGAAAGGGAAAATAAAGCCTCACAACTAAATCTGTAGCATCTGACTTTGCTACACATGACCGGATACTTACACTAATCTGAAAATGTTATCTAAGCTCTCCGTATAGGGTACTCGGAGCACAATATTGCTCTGTTTGGATGCGAAATTGACAAACCAATTTTTAACGGTAATTTCTTTAAATTGGGGAATCAGCGATGCATAAAGCCGGCTGTTTTACCGGTGGCCAAAACGTTTTCTTAAGCTGGCCATACACCTATAGATTATTTGCAGATTTTCTATGGTCAGAACGAAAAAGTGCAACAGATTCCTCCACCTACGCTAAACTGTGTGGATGGAGGAATCTCCCGCTGAGCCAAGCTTCAGTATCTTGCTAGTCGGCCTCGCTGGCTCTCAAAATACCTGAACAATGCCTGCATCCAATTGGATTGTTAAGGTATTTTGACAGCAAGCGGAGCCGACTAGCAAGGTACTGAGGCTTGGCCCAGTAAGAGATTCTTCCATCCACACAGTTTAGCGTAGATGGAGGAATCTGTTGCACATTTTCCATCTGAAAAATAAAAAATCTGCAGATAATCTATAGGTGTATGGCCAGCTTTAGACTAACCTTTCTCTATGCAATCCATCAGTCTTTTTTTCCTGTCTGTCTCCAATTGGGAGGTTTTCGCTTCCAGTCCCAGAGACACAACAAAAAAAGTATCTCCAAAGTGAGGGTTTATCCCCTCTTAGTTATCGCCAACCTGGATGTGTGGGGAAATCGTCCACCAGGAAAACTTGTTCCAGTGACAACTGTAAAATGTTTGATTTCCCATCACCTTCAGCCCTGGTGACAATAGTGACCAGTTCAAATGGTAGGGGTGACTTCCCCCGGAGGGGGAAAACAGCGAGCATGTATAGAGTCCAGAAGTTGTGTTTATTAAAGTTGAATTTGGTGAATCCAAAGTGTTCCTGGGGCTTTAAAAGGTCCCCCTTCATGAGGGATCGGAAGATGCTGCACAAAGGAGCATATATACTGGACTGATGAGCATGGAGCCATGCTCGGGAGCCATTTCCAAGATGAAAAGTTTCTTCGATCTGCTCCAAAAGCCAGTTTGAGCATCCTGAAGCGATCCTTGTTAAAGTGACACTAAACTCAGGAGTTAAATCTTAAAAACCGCTCCAAACTCACTCCTGTGATGGACTACAATCTCATGTTTAGTTTACTAATTTGCATTGAGATTGTAGTCCATCACAGGTGTGAGCTTGGAGCGGTGCCTACTTTACAGCACACACGGTGACCATGGGGAACAAAATTAGCCCCCCTCCAGAAGGAAAGAGTGATGCACTTAATAATACTTAGGGTACTTGAATACATTTTTAAGAGTTAACAGCTAAGTTTAGTGGCACTTTAATTTTCATCTTAGAAATTACTCTACAGGACGACTCTATGTTGGATCAGTCCTGCAACTATGTTGCTTTCTTTAGTATCTTCCAATCTTAGGCTAGCCATTCGTATTTAGATTTCAGTTCCATCCCCCATTCATGCCAAACCGTGTAGATGGAGGAACCACCTCTGCGTGCTGCATTTAGACACCACCTGTGGCTGTCTGAATCCCTGAACAGTGCCTGCATCTGATTTGATCCAAGCACTGTTCGGCTGTCAGTTTTCTACCCGGCTCCTTCGATTTCTTTAGTGAACTCTGTGGAAGCTGAGTGGTGCCAGGTCCAGCCTCAGCAGAAATCAACTGAAATTCAAGCCTTGTATGGCCACCTTTTAGCTTCTGTTTTTTCACTTAAAAAAATATGCAATTGAATTGATAGTCTCAGTACAACTATTGAAAAACTGTCTTGCACAGGAAGTATTGATGAGGTTAAATGATGAAATTTGCGGTTGTTTTGCCTAAAAATGTTGATGCTAAAACGATTCCCCTTTCCTGCCTCTAAAAGTTGGGTGCTATCCTAGTGGAAGTAGCCATGTCAGGGCCATTGTCACCTGACTTGAGTGTATGTGTCGACACAACAGTCAATAAGCACGCTGTGAAAGTTGTTTTATGTTAATCAGAGACTATAGATAGTGAAACTACTTGAGCAACTCTCTGCTGTGATGCGAGTACCTGCTTTCAGTAGCCAAAAACACAGTTTATACAAACAAATTAAAAGTCAACATTTATTTGGAGGACAAATAAGCTCTGGATGTTCCAGACCGGTTAGTCTTGTTTGTTCTGTTTAGAATGTAATTGTGTATTGTAAGATCGTTAACAGGTCAGGCCTCCTATTTTTAATGTTGTATTGGACAGCTGAATAGCCGTTCGTAAGCTAGCACACAGGACAGTTCGCCTCACTATTGGATATGTAGTTGGCGGTCCCATGTTAGCTATGGGGTAGATCCAGATTTGTGATTCTGGTCACACTGAGGGTAATAAGTTTAACATCAGTGGAAATCCTGAGAAGGTTTTGTGACCCCATTTTGGATCTTGGTCAGAGAAAGGGAAACGGTAATTGGTATTGCATAGTGGGATTTACTAGCCATAGCTGGTATGCACAGGGCTTATTGGTTATCCAGGAGAGGGTGACATCACTAAGGTGTCTGAGCCTCATGTCTCATTGGTGTTGGTTCACTTTGTAATTGACCAAGTTTTTTTTAAAGCCTTGGTTCTCAACTGGTGGGTCGTGACCCAAAAGTGGGTCTCGACCCCATGTTCAGTGGGTCGCCACAAGCCTTCCACTTTTCTAGGCGAGAGGTTCCTCAGCCTCCTCCTAGAGCAGCACTGTCCGTTCTCGCGCCAAGCAACCATTTAAAATATGCTGCTCGGTGCCAAGTGTCAGCTTGAGTTGGGGTGGGCTAGGGGTACGGCTGCGAGGGAGCTCCATCCATACATTGCTTCTAGCTTCCTCACATGTCCTGTAGAGTTGCTTGCACCAGAGTGACATCACATTCTGGTTCCCGGCACCTCTACAGGGCGCACAAGGGAGTTGTACAAGCAATGCATATGGATGGAGCTCCGTCACTGCACAGCAACCCACACTGGACCCCAGGCTGAGGATCCAGGCTGTTGCGTTGCCATTCATTTTAATGGTACCCCAAATGCACCTCCCACCCATAGTTCGTACATCTGCACCAGAACGCGCGGTACCCTAATGCCATGCGCTCCATTGCAGCGCGACTTGGGTCGCGACTTAATGACCAAGGACAAATGTGGGTCCTGAGGTTACACAGGTTGCGAACCACTGCTTTAAAGTGAATATGTTATAAAGGAAAATGGAAGCTTACTTTCTCTGACTCATTGGCTGCCTTCAATTTCTGGGACAGAGCTTTTAATCAGTAAATGTTGGCAAAGTTTAGCTTTATGTACCTTGAGAATCAGAATAGCAGCTTCCGTCTCATGATTTTTAAACAGGTATATTCCTGCAGATTTCCTCCAGGGCTGATTAACACCAATGTGTGCATTGCATTAAGTCAGCCCAAATTACTTTAAATGGTTCTTAAAGTGACTCTTGCATTAAATTAAGAGGTCTGCGTAATATTTCAGGCCTCCAGTGCTGATTCCCAAACTCTGCATTTACGCTGTAGAGAGGAAAAAAAACTTGTGTGGAAAGGTTAGAAAACACACTTACCTTTTACCCAGCTTTCCCACTGGAGGAAGTGACATCACAATCGTACCAGGGAACACAGAGTATCCCAATACAAACAAGAAGATACCCCCAACACTGCACAGAAACATCATCTTATGAGATTAGAGATCCTCCCCTTCCCAGGATCCTGGCAGAAGGATTCTGATGTCATCCTCACATAGACACCACTAGGAATAGGATAGTATATAGTATATTTTCCAATGTTTCTTCACATTAATACAAAGTTTTGGAATAGGAGGAGGAGGCCTGATTGATTAAGCTGACCTTGCATTTTAGTTAAGTCTGCTTTAAGGAGTCTCAAACCATGAATACAATTATCCGCACTGCTATGCACTGAGCGTTCACATGTGTTGTGGTGCCCAGTAGCACAGGTGTGCTTGTTATGCTTTATCCCTTTATATATGAATTGTGGTTCCATTCAGAGTGCATGGCAAGGCATATATCCCATGTGCTAAAATGTGCGCTAACACGCATGAAAACCTGTGTGCATAGTTGTGAAACCGGCCTTAGTATTTTGGTAGTTCTTACCGGGGTTAAGTAACCTGTGGGTCGCCAGCATCTCTGAAGTCAAGCTGAGCATGCGCTAATCATTTTTTAGGGCTGAACAAAAAAAAATGCTTGATTTCCCTATCTACACTAATCAGCATGAGTGTATGAATCACACCTCCCGGCTATTGTCATCTGACAGTGTGCCGCGGTCAGAATATCCGACTGATTGGCTGCAGTTTGTTTTTGGCCAATAAACTTTGGACCATCTCCATCGACAAAAGTCGATTGAAAAATGTACTTTTGTAGAATAAAGGGGTATCAATGGGGCCACAAACTGCTCGAAAGTGTGTATGGGGAGCTTTAGCCTCCCAACTTGGTTGACAAGACATCCTGGCAAGCAAGTCTGTATTGAAGAGCTACTACTTTTTAAGAAAATCAACAAAAAGGTCCACCAACATTGACTCTAACACACCCTATTGTTCAGCCCCTTGTGATGACCTGTGCTCTAGTGATTTAGCAGCATGGGTCACGGGTGTTGCAATCTATTTTTAGCTCCAATTCTAACCCTGATAAAACTATAATTGTTTTCTTCCTTTTTTTCTCTCTACGTAATAGAGATGTTCATGGTGAGTGAAACATTTACATGATTAGCAGATCATGAATGAGGAGGAGGTACTGTGAGGTTGTGGTTCCTGTTTTGCTTCAAGCAATTTAGCTGCTGAGAGCAAAACATTTTTCTTTTATCTGGTAGTTCTTATTAGTTGCTTATATTGTAGTGTACTTATTGCACAGCACAAAACAATGGCGCCATGTGTAAGGGTCAGTGATCTGTGCTTTTTAGCGTATGTTCGAATACCCCATGGCCCATGCCCTTCCTGCATGCTGTCAGACTTCAGATGAAAAAAACCTAAGCTCTTTATAGCACGGTCCCTGCTACGTTTCCATGGCAACGTTAAGAGAAACTAGAATTAATTCAGTAGTAGAATGAGGTTTACAATTACATGTATATTTAACAAAACAATTGAGTCTTCTCAAATATCTTTTAATTTTGTGGTAAATTAACCTTTTCAGCTGTATAGATAATTACTGAGCTGTAACACTCATTAGTTTTTCTTATGAATTAATAATGACGGAATGGTGTGTGTGTGTGTGTGTGTATATATATATATATATATATATATATGTATGTTTAAAAGATATATTGAGGATGCATAGCAACTTTCTCAATATTATTCTGTAAAAAACAGTATTTCCTCCAATTCTCGGTAAACAATTCGAATGAAAATTCCATTTTGCATATTATTTGCAGTTTGACTCTCATGCTGGATTATCCCTCTACAGCTGGACACTCATGTTATAATATGTAGTATTTCCCTGATATTATTTATTTGCGTTTAAGGTGGAAGTAAAGCTTACCCGAAACACAAATGACTGATCAGTAGGCTTTCTATGACAGAACAAACTGTGTAAGCCTCTTCTGCCATAAAAGCCTCTTTCTTTTTTTTTATAAATTCTTTATTTATGATTTTTTCCAAGAAGACAAGAAGCGTACAGATCATACTTAAGGCATTTTCAGAAAATACACAAGGATTATTCGGCTAATATGGGGTCAGCATGAGGCACTGGCAATCTCCCGCCTCGTCCACGCTAACTGGCGTATTTTGTCCCTGCATACCATATATAGATCTGTGAGCGCTAGGCCCATAGCATGTCCATACTCAGAATTAAGAGTGAGGTATTGAGAATGAGATAAGAAAGTCATTTCTGGTGATGTAGTGAATTCTGTCCAGTAGAACCAGGTACGATTGAACTGAGTAACCCTGTGACTGGCAGAGGCTAAGAGATCCTCATAAAAGCCTCTTTCTACCTGTCCATTATTTTTTTTTCCCCCTGTACGCTGGGCAGCGCATGCGCAGCTCAGTGCACAGACCCTGCATGGCAAGATGAAGTAACTCCCGTGCGCATGCATGGGAGGTACGTCATGCTGTCCAAACAAGAAGCCAAAGATTCAGATCCCAGAGGAAGATTGAAACACTAGAGGGGATTGCTTTCACAGGTAAGTCTGCCATGATATGCTGTGCATACCAGCACATTATGACTAAAAGGTCCAGGGGGGCTTTTTTAACCAAAATATCTTGCCTTTACTTCCGCTTTAAGGTTCACTAAACAGCCTTTTATTTATGTGCTGACCGGCTGAGAGTCTGATAGTAGGAGCTCACATACAGCAGAGCTATGTCAGCATCTCCTCCACTCTGCACATAATACAATCAGCTCCTGCTATGATTCATTTCTTTGTACAATTGTGCTCCAACCGGAACTTCTGTTTTATTACTTTATGGGTGCAGAGATAATAAATCATTGCTCCTACCAGAAATCCTAAGGTAGCAATGCGGGCTCCTGCTGTATGCCTACACAGCAGAAGGTGGAGGAGGCACGATCAGGAATTGGCACAAACCGGAACTGACACCTCCAGGAAGTGGTCAAATTCCTACTAAAGTTACATGGGCTTTTTTTTATATATAAAGTGAACACAGATGCAAAAGTTCTTCATCCTCTTCTGCTGGAAGGTTGTTATTTAAAAAATGAGATCTGATGACAGGATATGGGAGAGCATGTGACAGCCTCTTCCCAGGTGACAGGGCATGGGACTATCATCCAATCACTAGGCCTGGGCATTGTCACATGCAGAGGGAGTGATTTCTCCGGTTCCCTTATTTTTGACATTGGGGATTTGAGTGCCACCTGTAGCAATAAAAGTAAGCATACAAGGGTCAGTAGGACCCCTTCACAAAGACATGTCACTTTACCCTGAATGGGCAAGGTGTCAGTGTCTTTTTCATTGTTCCATTGTCCACTACAGCTTTTTGATACCGCGCCATGCAAAGTTATCAAGCTTTTACATCTAGCAATAATATTTTCTCTGCACCAGAAAACAAGAGCACGTTCTCCTGGCCCCTTGACTCCCGGGGCTCTCAGGAGTCATAAAAGTTTGCTGGGCTCCACATAAGACACCTGTGTGGACATGACCTGGAGGCTCAGTACTGAAGAACAGTCATATTTCCAGGGGAAAATAATCTTGCCTTGGACATGTTCCTGGAAATTTTTATCAACTGGCCGCTCGGAAATGAGCTGATTCTGTTGTGTTGCCTTTGGACTTCATCTGAAGTTCATGTCTTTATTCTTCCAAATGCCAATCCTGCACAAATACACCTTTGTTTGGTAAAGAAGGCTGTCTCACGTGGATTATTCCGGTGTGACCATAGCACAGGGATCCCAGGCGTGCAACTGATATTGATCCACTTTTAATTAGCATGTGGTGAGATCGAATTGCATTATTCTGCACAGTAAGAAAGTCAGGCCAGTGTTGCAGGAGTCAAGGCACGCCTCAAGAAACAGGAAGCCACCGTGTGAGTGTGTTGCCTATTTGTGTGCTAAGGGAGTGGAACACTGGCTGATAACATGACCTGCTCCCTAAATATTTATCTAATCTGGGAGGAATATGGAATGCTTCAAAACAGCTACTAGTTGCATGTGTATGTAGCAGTAAGTAGTAGCTGCATATACAGGCTTCACTTACTAGTCGCTTTTTCTTTTTATCTCTCAACTGCACCACATAGGATCTGTCTGAGTACAATAGAATCCCTGCAGTCTCTAATTATGTAAAACAATCATAATGTGCTTAGTAGCCAAAGAACATGAGATCCAGGATGTCTAGGCTTCAAGCTGGCAATTTTCTATTAGTTTCAGCCACTTTACACCCACCGGGAATTGCACATCTGATTGCTAGTAATTGCCAGATTAGGCACAGTCTACTACCATGAGTTAGATTGATCACCAGAATTCTTGTTTCCATCATCATGCAATACTTTAGTTAAGGGTATGAATATTTTTGGGTCAAGAGCTTTAAGGTCATTTGCATTTCGAGGCTTGCGCAAGTGTGGGCATCAGTTCTGGAGAATAAATTGTGTAATTCACCATCTCCTCCCCTTCAGACTTGGTCCTGCTGTTATATAGGCGTTTCTGTCAAGGGGTATACAATAGATAGATCTAGATAAGATAGATAAGATTCCCTTGTTTAACGGAACATCAGAAGAACCAGGTGATTCCCCCATTCTAATTTTCCACCTTTCAGTGGGTATGTTGTCAGCTAATCTATGGGCACCATATTGGTTCTATATCTTATCCTTAGCCCATCCCACCTCAACCTAACCACTGAACTGTCACGTTCTCAAACAATTCATCCCCACACAGCTACCTCCTCATGTATCACTTCCCCTCCCCTTTTAGACTGTAAGCCCCCAGGGGCAGGGCCCTCCTTATCATCTTGTCTTGAATTGTATTGTGATTGTAATGTCTTCCTTATGTTGTAAAGCGCTGCGCAAACTGTTGGTGCTATATAAATACAATGTCAAAATAATATCTTCTGAAAAGCATCTAAGGGAAATGTGAATTTTAATGATAGGTCTACTTTTAGGCCCCCTACACTTTGCAGTACCATGTGACACTTGCCATGCATTGTGGTGTGCCAGGTTAAAAAAAAATAATTATTGGTTTTCCCTTTCACAGTGCACTGCAAAGTTCTAAAGGGGCCATACTGTTCCAGTGTCTTAGTTTGGGCAAAGGGCAGATTGTATTTACAAGTCCCAGTAGATGTTCTTATCCCCTGGCCAAGCTTTGGCAGCCTTCCTATATTTCCGCCATGCCTTCACTGTAGAAAAATAGTGACCTGCTCCCATTGTCTATATCTCAGAGCTCCTCCATATGTTGTTTGGTGCACTTGTGTGACCTTCCCATGAAGAGCACTGCAGCAAGGTCTATTTTACCAATCCAGATAACTAAACGAGCAAAAAGGAAAGATCATCCAACAGATTCAGCACAGAGCTTTCCTAGAGATTACATTCAGCCGAGCTTTTCTTGGAGATTAAATGAGTTCTGTTTCCCCTTAATTCACTCTTCTGCCTTTGATTTCAGCCCGCAAGCAGACGATTTAGCAGAGATCTGCAGTGTTCTGTTGCTAGGAAGCTGCTAAAACACAAATCCTCCCTAAAGCCCTTTATAGAATGACAGTGCTGAAATGGTTCTTTAATTCCCAGAGTACAGTATTATTAGAAACATGGAGACATTATTTGGAGATAATTATGTGAAGCAGAGAGCGAGGAGTGGTTATGAAGATACATTCATAGAACTGATTTCTGTGCCATAGATAGGAATAATTTCCTAAGGAACAATAAAGGTTCTGTACAATTAGACTAGATAGGGTCATTAATGGAGCATTTGCGTTCAATGAAAATTGTGTGGCACTTGTATGCGTTTGGGGCGTTATACAATGAACCTGCCAAAATGTGGGTACATTTGCATCCAGTGTGATGTTTATTTAGGGCATACCCTCTATGGCATGGCGAATGCCCTTTGTAGGTGTATGGAAATGTGCCGGCCTTTTATCTGGTTCATTACATCTACATAGATACTCACTTGTACATGCACTCTAATTAGCTTTCTAAGCCAGGGCAGCTGTAATTAACAGTATGTTCAAGATGTGGTGGAAGTTTTGGAGGTCTGCAATCAGATGACAGGGAGGAGATGTTCTTGACTGATGTATTTGAACATATTATGTAGATGGGGAAAGGGTTAACAGAAATATGTCTGTAGTGATAAGCACCCGGATCTGGCCCCATTGCTGTGTTGCAGGCTGGTTGAGCCGTACTGGCTGTCATCTGAGGTTGGCAGTAAAGGGAACAAGGCTTTCTTTTTACTTTGACTGGAATCTAGGTCAGGCCACCAATATCTGGCTCCGGAAAGGCTCCATCCTGGGAAAGCTACTTAATGAGTCCCGTCAATAGTGCGAAGAGCAGAGATTGCTGTGGAGCCATCATATGGTGATTTCTCAGTCTAGTGAAAAGGAATTTTCTTTGTAGCAGTCTATGATGCTGTACTTGGGCAGCTGAGGAAAATGATGAGCAGCAAGCTATTTGGCTTGCTGCTGATCATTTTTGCTCCTACTTATATATAGAGAGGAGACATCACCTATGACAGTCATTGACTTTTTCTCTATAGAATGTACAGTTACCTGCCCTCTGATACAGTACTGAAGCCTCCTCCAGACTCATCTGATTTCAATATTTCCGGGATTTTCAGATGTCCGTGTCACTTGTCGCATGCTGTAGTTGCATCCTCGAAACCCTTTATCACTGCTCTTTCCTCTAGTGATTTAGGGGTCATAAGATGAATCCACAGCATGTGTTGGGGGACACAGGCATCCAACATTCTGGAAATGTTGAATGCTGATGAGTCTGGAGGAGGCTATGTTGCTGGAAAAGAGAAAGGGTAGGATACACCGGCCATCAGAGGGCTGAGTATAACACCTCCTCTATAGAATGGAGTTGCAATTTAAAATTTTTTACAGACTGACAGGATCGCTTTATGATGGAGATGGCCATAGTTCTTGAAGACCAGGCCCATTGCATGCTGGGGTAGGGAGTTTTTTGTTTGTTTTCCTAAGTGCGTTCCCCCTTAAATTATAAGCTGAAAATAGAAAACACATTTTAGTAGTGGGAAGGTGTGTGCTTTGATCTTTGCTCATTTTGGTGGGAACTATTACATGTACAAGTCATATGTGACCTTTCAGCAGTGGTTTGACACACGGTGTCATGAAGTGGAACAACTGAACTATTTTGTATGCAACAGTGCAGAGGTTGTATCGGAGGGAGGTTGTGAGGCTCGGAAAATTGATTTTATGAATTACAGAGCATCTTTTTCATATAATCTTTAGATTTGGGGCCCCTTAATTTCCTTATATACAGTACATATAGGAGATAAAAATGCATGATTTGTCTTTTAAAAAAAAAACTAGTTTGATCCTCTTTAATGATTACATTAAAGCTGAACTCTGGGATCAGCACATATTGTCTAAATACCGATGGCATGTCTTGTCTTGGTGTGTTTTGTGTAATTCTTCCAGATCTGTGCAGTAATCCAGTGTGAACGTTTGCCTTCCTGTAATAAAGACTGGTCACTGCTGCTCTCTCTCCTTGTGCAGAGTGACTGGTCTGGTATCTGTAGTATGGTAGTGGTACCTGTAGTGGTGGACCTGCTGGGTTCCTAGACATTCCAACTCTCCCGGACGCTCCGGGAGTCTCCTGCTGTTAGATAGCGGCTCCCGGATACCCGGGAGAGAAACATTTTCTCCCGGAAAGGTTTACTCTGCTTGATCTAGCAGAGTAAACCTTTCAGAGTGAAAAAAGAACACCGCATAGGAATGAATAGATAGATTGCTATTGGCTAATTCCATTTGCAATAGCCAATAGTAATCTAGCTATTCATTCCTATGCTGTTTTTTTTTTTATTCTGACGGCAGCAGCTGTCAGAATACTAAAACAAAAACCCCAGCAGATAGCAAAGAAGCTATTGCTTCCCGTACTATCTGCCATCATTTCAGGGGGGTGCCTTTTTTCAGGTTGGGATCCCTGGGTTCCTCCTACAAAATGTCCACCCATTTTTTTGGAACATTTTGGCAAATATGTAGTGATGGAGAACATGGTACAATCCAAACCGGGGAAGATAGGTAGATTGCTTTTTAAATTAAATTATAAAGATGGGAAAGTGATAACCCCCAACCCTGTTAAGCCCACCTCTGAACAAATAAAGGCCAGCCCTCTTGCTGACTTGCTTCTCCCTTTTTTGCCTGTGATTGCTGTAAAACATTAAGCTGTGGGCCAGACCAACATCACAACTATTCTTGCTGCAACTTTTATGGGGTGATGCTTCTAGATCTAGCTGAAACATAACTGGAAGAGCCAAGCTCATTGTCTGGCTCCCCTCCTCTGTCACAGCAGCTGTTTGCTACATGATTACAGACTTCAACTACCACCATTTTATTCTATAGGGTCTTGGCATTCAGAAAATATATAATGTTGGGGGGTTTTACGTCATTTTCAGGCCTAAAATGTGGAATATAAAATGCGTGCAAAAATTGAAAAAAGGGCCTCAGTCATGAAGGGGTTAATGTTTGGAACACCGACACGGGTTATTAATCTCTTTACTGTGCAGTTTATCTGACTGTTTTTAGCCTGATTACCTTTTCTGTTATTATTTTTATCCTTTCATTAACTAGGACTTTGCAGGTTGTCACAAGACTTTTCTCTGCCTTTATAAATGGACAGCTCAGCTTGAGTTTGGTTAATTAAATCTCAGCTGTAGATTAGCTAGTTGTTTAACAATGTGCTATTGTGTAGACTCACAAGACCAAAGTTCAGGAATTGTGGAAACAAATATCCTTTCATACCAGCGGTGAAAAACGTTTGGAGCAAAATTTGGAACTCTAAGAGGTCAGCAGACGTCTTCAATGTTCTTTTACATTCTATTATAGAGTATCTATATGGGACTACATGCTGCGATATGCATACCTCCCATGTTTCTGAGATGAGAAAGAAGGGACACCTTCTAGTACAATGTATTTAGACAGTGGACACACCCCCAGGTCATAAATTAATGTATATGCCAAAAATGGCTAAACCCAGAATTGGTTTTTTTTCCCCACCATTACTTTCTCTTTATATTGACTTTTGCAAATGGCAAACAAGACCATCAAGAACTAAGTTGAAGGTTTTAGTGCAGAATATTACTTTTGGTAGTTAAATAGGACCTTTTCAGAGGTGTCTGTTCATCAGACCAAAAAGAGAGATACGTGAGGAGGAAAGAGGGACAGAGGAATTTGGTTCCAAATGAGGGCCTTTTGGGAGGTATATATGTAGTAAGTTAATTGCTGATAGACACTGACAGAGGGTGGCAGTGCCCCAACTGCAGGTACATCCTGACAAAACCACAGTCACTCTGGGCCTTGTTTATAATACTGCAGCCAGTCGTATTCTAACTTTCAATATCTAACATTTTCAGTGTAGGTTTGAATTGGCTGCCAAGAATTGTCTGGGACAAGTCCTTCATTGGTCAGTTTTATAAATAATTAGGCCCATATTGATAATACATTTTAGAGGGGGGTCATGCAGAAACATTGTGATCACAAGTCCTGGTGCCTTTAGAGCCTTGCAGAGTAGCCCATGGTTGGCACAACTTTGCCAAGTTGACAAGTTGCTCTGAATGGAGAGGGGAGCAAGAAGGCGAACACAAAACTTTTGGCACCAGTTGTCAGTAAACAGTAGCGACCATGCAGACTTTCTAACGTGTTTATCCATAGTCTTACACATTCAGATTGAAATGTGAACAGGCAGAAAATGTCCGGATTCGTTGAGCATTATTTATGGGTATCTTCACTCAGATGCACAGTAATGAAACAAATGCTTGTAATGACTTATTTTCAGATACATGTTCTAGAGTTACTTAATTGCAGGTACATGTTGATAGGTTATGTATGGCATAAGAGGTAATCTTACCGGGACAATGCATTGTATACTGTCATTGTTTCACATTTGACTGGTGTGTAGAGTAGGCACGATATCTACGTGTAGTTTACATGGGATGTAATACCTTTAAACCCATGTACACGTAAATGGCAATTTATATAGACATATGACGCCCATGTTGTTCACAGCAGATCCTGGCTGTAGATATTATCTCCCTAATCTGTTCTATTATGTTAATTATGTTTTATTAAAGTGTGTTGTCATGGCTAATCGCGGTCTAACACTACCCTTGGACATGAGATCATCACCGAATCTAATATATAATGGTCAGCTGGGAAATTGTCTTATGACTGGGCATTTAATTGCCTGCAGTCACACCTTGGCCAACCAATCTCAAAAATACTATTATTTGGAATGTATTATCAGCTACAACCATTATTAATCCCCCTGCCATTATTCTTCCACAGAGAGATTGGGCTTAATGGACAGGTCATGTCTTTGGCTAGTCTTATATCTGTCTTGGGTTAGGGTAACCCGACCTGAAACCTCTGATAAGTGGCCACCTGCATCAAGGTAGTTTGCAAGGTGGCCTGCTGAAAAGTTACCAGAACAAAAGTTTTAAGCCTTCATCATAATTGCTAAAGTACACCTGTCATGAGAGAAATACAGAAAGTGCCATTAAGTAGCTCCTTCTGAAGGAATGCTAGTTGCCTGGTAGTCTCTGGCATCAGTACTTTTTCACACACTGACTTGGAACAAGCATATACATCAGTAAAGTCATAGAAGGGTTATAGTAAGCACAGAGGTTACAGTCCGATTGTACAGATTTTGTACAAAGCGACTTTCAGTTTTATTGAAACCATGTAGTCTGAGGGTCAACCTAATGAAGGTTGCACATTTAGTATATAACATATATATTCTGGTTAACATGTACAGTTTGCTGTCTTTTATTGTTATTGATCAGTGAATTGCCAGAGGGTCTGCATGACAGACAAATATCACATTTGTGGAAGGTGAGGTCAATAATGGCAGCCCACATGTTCCTCTTAGGTTTACCTTAATATAATAAAATATTGCAGGAAAAGTACCCTGAAGTTAGTAATTCTGTAGTCTGCAACTAATGTACAATGCAATGCCCAATAATCTGCAATCAATGTACAATGCAATGCCCAATAGTCTGCAACCAATGTACAATGCAATGCCCAATAGTCTGCAACCAATGTACAATGCGATGCCCAATAGTCTGCAACCAGTGCACAATGCAATGGCCAATAGTCTGCAATACATAGAAAATAGTGACCAATAGTCTGCAATCAATAGTCTGCAACCAATGCCCAATAGCCTGCAACCAATGCACAACACAAAGCCCAATAGTCTGCAATATAGTGCCCAATAGTCTGCAACCAATGCACAACGCAAAGCCCAATAGTCTGCAATACATAGACAATATAGTGCCCAATAGTCTGCAACCAATGCACAATGCAATGTCCAATAGTCCGTAATGCATAGACAATACAATACCCAATAGTCTGCAATACATAGACAATATAGTGCCCAATAGTCTGCAACCAATGCATGCAATTTGGTATTATGTATTGCCTGTGAGTCACATGGGTGTAATGGACTTTGTAGATATACTCCAGATAGAACCACATCCATGAATGTATCTAAAGTGAAATTCCTCCAGGCAGCGTGCTGTGATCGTATCTATGTGAATATGATCAGCTCATGTAAATAAAAGTTTGTGTTTCTGCTGTAAAAATACTTTTATTTTGGTTTATTTGTACTTGTATACACTATGGGTCCTCTGGTATTGTGATTGTGTGTTGTCTCAGTGCAGGTTTGTGGTCAGCGCAGATTCTTATTGATTCCCTGAGCACAAAACAATGTGTGCGAGGCTTATCCTTTGATTGCATATTTGTAATTGTACATTTATTATCGTCATGAAACTCTGGGGAAATTCTCGTTGTGTATGGGAAATTGTGAACGCCACATTAAAAAGCGCTTTAGGATATATGCAATAATAAGTCAAACTGAAGCCTCTTCCAGGACTGGGAGATCATATAGGTGGAGAGGTCTGCAGATGTTACCTTACACATAGGTGTGACTCGGAATACAAATACACTCTGTTGGATTTTATAGTTGTGTACATGGCTTGCAAATGTTTTATGCTCCTTTTATAATCTTTTATGCCCTCTGCTTTGAAATGTGCACTTTTTACAAGCTTTACAGCAGACATTCCTTGATGATGCATCTAAGTGAAATCATGTTATAAGGGTGTATGCTTCTTACAGCAAAGACATAGTAGTGAAAGGAATAATAACAAAGCTTTCGAAGCTATTGCAACAGTTTTATCCTTTCGGTTGCTATGGTTGAAGAGCGGGAGTTCCCTGTTATCAGGCGGTAGATGCCGCCATCTGGGGGGCAGAATGGCAACTGCGTCTCTTCTATAGGTGACTTAAACTAACAGTCCCTCTAATGGCAAGTTTGTAACAATACATGTAATACAATATTGTTTTTTTTTTCAGGTGCCTACAAAGAAGTTAAAGAAGTATGAGAAAGAATATCTGGCAATGAGGGAGAGTCAGTTGCAACAAGAAGACCCCATAGAGAGATACAAGGTAAAAACTATGGAAAATGCATTAGACGTACACGTAAATTAGAGCGGAATGTAATTGTCTGTAAATTAGCCACGGCACTCCTCTTATGTGTTGCCTGTCATTTCCTGGAATGCCCATGCTAAAGCAGATACCTAATTGGTTTGTGTGTAACAGTACCCTGAGCGGTGTGCCTCAGGGTTCTGTGCTGGGACCCATGCTATTCAACCGGTTTATCAACGATATCGGGGAGGGTGTGAATAGCCATGTTTCAGTGTTTGCTGATGTTACCAAAATCGTGAGGGTAATAGAAACGGACTTGGACATTATAACATTACAGGAGGACCTGTATAACATAGGGGTGTGGGCAACTATATGGCAGATGAGGTTTAATGTCGATAAATGCAAAGTAATGCACATTGGGATTAAAAATAGGCAAATGAGCTGTACAATTATGGGTATGCCACTAGGGAAGTCAGAAATGGAAAAGGATTTGGGGGTCATTGTAGACCACAGACTGAATAATAGCTTGCAGTACCAGGCTGCTGTAAGCACAGCAAGTAGGGTCCTGTCCTGTATTATGAAGGGAATGTATTGCAGGGGCAGGTCTATAATTGTGCCACTTTACACATCATTGGTTTGGCCTCATCTGGAGTATGCGGTCCAGTTTTGGTCACCAGTCCACAGAAAGGATGTCCTCGAGCTGGAACGAGTCCAGCGGAGGGCAACCAAACTCATTAAGGGGATGGAGGACCAGAGCTATGAGACAAGGCTACTAAAAGTAAGGAGATTAAGGGGGGGCATGATTTTCATATACAAAATGTTCAATGGTGATCGCAACATTAGCAACAAACTCTTTACAATTAACTCCATGACAAGGACTAGAGACCACCACCTAAAATTGGTGGAGAAAAAATTTCAGGACAAGGGATAAAGGGGGTATTTCTCAGAGCGTTTAGGGTCTGGAACTCGCTGCCACAGGCCGTGATTTCAGCGAAGAGTGTGGAATCGTTCAAGAGGTGATTGGACGATTTCCTTAGGGACCGTAACATACAGGTACTCTTAAGAATGAGATGACACAGGGACCTATACATACGCACACATCAGCAGAACCATACACATGCAACGCAATAGGTTGGACTTGATGGACGTATGTCTTTATTCAACCTCAAATACTATGTTACTAGTACCCCAACACCAGACAGATTCTGGAAGCCAGCCTTCCAATACCCCTGAAAATAAATGACAGTTGGCCACAAGGTCCCATGAACACTTGCTATCAGTAGTAACCGAGGCACATATTGGCTGATTCCTTGCTTTCTGGGCTGAATGCCCCTTAAAAATTTACACACGTGTTCACGCTTGCAGCAACTGTCCTTTGCAGACATGTGTGCTCTGTTTAAGTACATGTTGGATACTGTTTCAATACACACTTCATAATCCAATTTCATGCATATAATATTTATACTGTTTTTCTTTTACTTTTTATCGTATGTTTCAACATGTTTTGTTTCATTGGACACAGGTAAAATTATTTGAGGGTTGTCCATTAGCTATATAATGTCTGTACCAGCATTGCACAATTTGCAATACCAGACAGATCGTACCTGGTTTGCTTGGTCGTCTGCCTAAAAATTAATGTCACTGTAATTTCATCCTCAGGTAGTCTCTTTATTGGTGTTATATTTGCTAGTGATGGAAAAGAATAGTCAAACAAGGTAATGACTCTGTGCAAAACATAAGAACCCAAAGAAGGCCATTTACTGATGCATCTACAACTGAAATCTGGTGGCCATGAGCTACAACACTTTGCATATAGTGATTGCAGTTTGCAATGCTTTATTGAATAAGTCATCTCTGTTTACATAGCTTATGCACTAAAGCACCGACGAGACGTCACTGCGCATGCGCGTGACGTCATCGCGCACGCGTGGCAGCATTCTGATACCTGCCGGCGGCCATCTTGGTGATGGACGCCGGCAGAGAGAGGAGGGGACAGTCACCCGGCGGGATAAGGTATGCCGCCGGGTCCCCTCCTCTCTCCTGATACTGTTAGGCATTCGGTCCAGGACCGAGCGCCCGACTTTTCAGAGAGGGGTGACACCAAAATGACTGTGGGTCATTTTGGTGTCACCCCTCCAATGGTGTCACCCGGGTGTGGGCCGCACCCCCCGCATCCCCCATCCCCCCCTGCATAGTCCTGTGTAAGCTAAATCTTCAGCTACATGTAGTCCTCAGAGGACTTTCCTTTTGCTCCCAGCAGCTGAACAAAGCATTGGGAGCATAAGGAAGGTAAGTGCTAGAGCAGGCTGATTAAAGTAAACCTGTTATGTTGCCCGGCATGGACAAAGAACAAGTTTATGTTTAAAGTATATCTTTCAGCAGAGAAGTCTGAGGAGCTGTTTTGTGTTCTTTCCTCCTTGCCCCAGTGGCCAACTGTACATCCAGAACCGCTGGTGTATAGTATAGCTAAAGCCTTTTATTACTGACTCATTTATCCCAAACTAAAGCAGAAGGTATTCACATGTCTCATTCCATCCACAAATCCCCAAAATGAGGGGATCTTTCCTCATTTCAGGATAGTGGACATATGGACACACTGAAATTTGACTCGCTGACATGCTGTATCTTGTCAGGTTTGCTGGGGATTGATGCAACTCTGTCTTTGGAGGAGTTTGTTCATTTGCAAAGTTAGTGCCATGGACTTCCTGTCTCTGCATACAATAGTAGATTGAAGGGTCAGTCCACCCTCTCAGGGACTCTCTTGGTGATCTCTATTTGTCCTCCTGGGTCTGCACACGTGATATGGTCCTTATGAGGTTTCTCACTCCCCCCCCAGGCTGGATTCCAGAGTGAGGATATATGGCAAAGAGATCTTGGTGTTAGTGTATTCAAGACGTAGAAGAAATCCGGGTCTGACTATATTATGGCCTGGAGTGCCATCTGCTTCAACACAGATTGTGTTCTTTTGTATGATTCCTTGTTTTGCAGTGAGGGGTTCTATGGTATATTTTCCTTCTAATTACTCCACAATGTGGCCTTTCTACAGACAGGCAAGGCTTCATTGTTAATGGTACACTCAGCATGACTGTGATTAGCTGTTCAACCGGCCATGTCAAGCAGACCTCTGAGCATTTTATTTCATTTAGCTAAACAGATTTAAATGATATGCTCAAATCATCCCTTTAATTAATTTGGTTTGAGGATAATTAAGAGGAATGTTAGGATCAAAGCATTTAAAGTACAGCGATTTAACATAAAGCCTATTTTGTTTTACAAGTTTGCTGATAACAAGCAGCAGGTTCAGTAACATTTCTTGAATATTGGTTTTAAGTGCTAGTAAGCTGAAGACATTGGGGCAGGCATATTGTACATAGCCTAATATATGCTGCAATTACGGCAATATTGGCTGAGCCTACAAAATGGCTGCCTCTGATGTCTGAAGATGACAGTTAAAAAGTTAAAATATCCCTTTTCTTTCAGTTTTTCCTTGTAAACGTGAACTTCCCTCTCTACGCTATGGGCCTGGGCTGACTGATCATTCCCACACTGTGTTCTGTACTTTCATGGGCTCCTTCAGACAAGCGCCGAAGGAGAACATGTGGTGAACTGTGACTGATTGAGCCATCTTGGACTCCTTGAAATGCCTTAGTGTTCTGTTAAAATGTTGTAAATATAAATAAAGTTTTTATATCAGCACGTTCTATTTTGTTCCTTCCAATATTTATGTGATTCTTAGATACCTGGGAAACAATTGTAATGGCCAACTTGTGAGATGCTTTATATCTGGTGGCCCGTTTATTAGGTACACCTCTCTACCATTGGGTCAGGCCCCTTTTGCCTTCAGAAGGTACATTTTTTTGCAGCATAGATTTGGTAAGGTGCCTGAGATTTTGCTTACAGTCCATGCTGGCTAAATTTGAATACCCAAATCCCGCAGTTTTGTCGGCCATAAATTCAGGCTGTGGATCTCCTGTTGCATCTCTCAGATTCTGACTTTGCTATCTGCATGTAGAGATTCATCAGACTAGAGTTCCAGTCTTTATACGTCCCATTGTTGGGATCCTATGCCCTCTGTAGGTTTCCCTGTTCTTAGCTGCGAAGAGTACGGTCCTCTGTCATTGTACTAAACCTCTTGAACCTGTTGTGAATTCCAAGCTTCATGGTATACCACTGTTACTTATTTTATATGAGCAGATGTATGGTTCCTGTGAGCTTCAGAAAGTATTGCCAGTTTCCTCTGACCTCTCACAATTACAAGGCATTGTTTAAAGGAAATTGCTGCTCACAGTTTTTGTTTTTTGCACCATTATCTATGTAAACTCTGAAGAGCTCAGAGCAAATCCCAGGGGGACCAGCAGCTTCAAATATGCTTCAACAACCATTAACTTACTCCATGATAAGACTTGAATAACCCTTTAAAAAGTTTGGCTAAAAAATGACTACATTGTTTGACTGTGTCTGCACTTTCTGTATGGATCTGCAGCCACGTGGCTTGCTGTTTGGATATTTGCGTTAATGAACGGGTGTACCTAATAAAGTGGCCACATTGTGTATATACAGTCCATCTGGTTTAAAGTTGACACGCAGAGGTTGGCCTATGTGCATATCTTGACATTTGTAGCTTGCAATGTGATTCACCTCCATTTGCGTATCCATATTGTCTTCATATTATGGATTCTGTAGACGAGGAAAATAAGCTACTTGGGGGAGATTTTAAAATCTGATCTCCAGGCTTATTACCACCCACTCCCGCAGTTAATCCACCATTTAGAATAAAAAAAAACTTAAATGGCCCAAATAGTTAACCTGAATTTGTATTCCTGTGACACACCGTATCCCAAGTCTTCTGCTTTCTGACCTGTGAGGTTTGGGGGTCCTTCAGGCGACCATGTTGCTGCCTAATGTGAGCACTTGCCATTGGCTGTCTATCGGCAGGGTCCTCACAGGTCAGCAGCGGTGTGATGACATCACAATAATCGATGCCAACAAGAATGATGGCCAGCTGGCACAGACTGCAGCAGTGGTACACAGGTCTTTTCTTTTTCTGGAAGAGATGCCGTGGAAGGTTGCATGTCGGTGGAAGGACCTTGTTTAAAAATGCCCGGGCAAACCAGACACCATCTGTGCTTTACTGATATTTTAATGTAATTGAGTTGTTGAAAAAAACGTCAGGAACACAAACCTGACAGAGGCTCTAATTCTTTCTCCCTCTTCTATAGTGTTCTCCCCAGTTATGATACAGATATGCATAAAAACAGAGGTTCTAATCCTTCTCCCTGTATCCAAAACTGTAGTCTTGGCTGGAGTTGGGCTTATTTTTCTCAAGATGGAGAAAATGAAATGGAATAAATGATCAGTTGCTGGTAAGGACAAAAACAGTTCTTCCTTCAAACATTTGGCAAAATTGGGACTGATGTCTAAAATCTGCAAAAGTGGAGCCATTTTCCAGGACTGTTAATCACCCCCAGAGTCCTGAAACCATAATCTGGTAGCTGCCATCATGAAAGGGTAAACGACTGGCAGCCTGTAGCTGTTATCTCCGAGTAATTGTTAGAATAGGTGACATCACTCAGCGCCTCGCCTCACATAAACCTAGCACAGCGCCACATAAAATGCTTTATTATCCCTTTTATAGCTTTTATTTAACAGTAAATAGCATTAGAAGCATTACCTGAGTGTGCTGAAATACAGGAAGTATCCAGGAATTGTAATATGTACACACAACTGACCGCATTACTCAATGGCATGGTTCATGTATATCCTCAGCCAGCAGTGCTCAGTCTATGACTGTCAGCAATTTCACAACTATCAAATACCCGACAGTTCTCTCTAATCTACGAGAGCCTCCATCTTGGAGCATATACACAGCAAAGGATGAATAGGGTGCAAGTTTGCCAGGAGGTTACCCAACCTCCATAAAGGCATAGGGACACATAAGGAGTCCCCACACATCACTTGCTATATTCAATCTATTATTTCATATAACCCACATTCATATAACCCACATATGGACCACATTCCAGCATGTTTGTGATAAGAGAAAATTCCATTCCCATTTCATTGGGGGTTTTTTAGGCAACATCACCACTTTTTTGCAGCACAATCGCACACATTGTGGAACTGTGATGGGGCTCCATAGCTAATTCATTAAGTGGCCATCTGGCTCTATCACAAAGGCAATTGCTTTAGTTCTATTGAATGTTAATTGTTTTCACAGAAGTTTCTGATAAGTTACCAAACTAGGCCGCCTGCGTACCTTGCTCTGGGCCCCAAAGCGATCACATGGTATGCTATGGCAATAGTTTGACTTTTACATTAGGAAAAATATGAACTAATTTGGCATTTTAGTAATATCAGAACATCAGACCTGAAAGTAGGGCAGTTGTGGACAAAGGTGGGCCACAAGGATTTGGGTTGGTAAGAACTGTCACTTCAAACAGGAGACAGTTGGGAGCTCAGCCTTCAGTGTCTGACCATGTTTAATGCCGTTCCACTCCTAACACTCCAAGACAGCGCATGTGAACTAAACTTTTTATGTATGGAGTGTATCAAAGCCTGAGGAACAGTGCTAAGCCCCAAATGGCTTAGGAAAGCAGGCAACTATCACACCTGATAGGAGATCGGGGAGATGTGAGATATGAGATTATGACAGGGCTGTACATGTTCCAACCTGGAGCCATGCAGTTGTCTGGCAAGGTTTGCTGAGACCTGCCGTAGAGTTGGAGGTTTCTGTATGGGCAAGCCTGATAAAGGCAGCAGAGGCTTCTATGTTATCTTCCCAGACAGCTTTGTATTCAGCCTTCTGCCATGAGGAAGTAGCAGAGAAACAATCGGTCACCTCCTCCCTGCTTCCAGCCCTGCACACCTCGCTCTTCTGTACTCATTCTACATTTGGTGTCCTATTAGGCAGTGACCGCCCTGTGATTCTACCCTGGAGGTAAGTCCTCGCTGCTTCTGCTCATGTCATATGCCTGTAGTAAGTAAGATGTCTCAGCTTCGCTATGGAGGAGAAGCGTATTGATGGATCATCCCGTGCCCTGAGTCTCCAGCTTGCTCTGCTTATGATGGCTTGTTTTGCAATGTGATGCATAATGCTTTCAGCTTATTAGCTGGAGTTATTAGACCCTTTTAAGTCCTCCAGAAGGTCTGATAAAGACTGTAGGAAAGTCGGTTTCTCATTGCAGTCAGATTCCAGCAGTTGTCTATGACATCTTTGTTGCTACAGGCTTAAAGCACAGTTCGCTTTCCTCCAGTGTCCACAGGTTTGCTTTGCTTTTCATTAGGACTCATTTTTAGTATTCATTGCAGCACATCAATGCAAACTCTGCCATAAGCACTGTGAATACTGTTGGTTTACCCGTAGCAGTACTTGTTCTATATCTTCTTATAAGCTACTGTGACTTTGTGATGTGATAACTCCTTCAGTTGTGTTTTGTGAGCCGTAGCAATGAATAACTCAAACTGCTTGTAAATCTCTGTATACATAGCTGCAGGTAACCCAGACGTTGGATACATTCCAGTCTGCTCTATTCATTGCTGGTGGGCTGAGTGGGATATAGATAAGTGCAGTTCAAATTCTTTGTACCTGTTGCCTAATTCATAGCGTTGTGGATTAAGTTTACATTTGTGATATGGCCATGAATAAGTGAGTCAGATACTAATGAATAATAAGAGGCACTGAGTGCTTTGTTCCCCGTGCCTCGTCTTAGCAGTGCTTGGTGGGCTGGTAGCCTGATTACTAGGTCGGTATTCTATTACGAATTGATGTTTCCAGGTGACACGGGAGTTCTATGGAAATTCATCCGGTCAAACCAGTATGTAAGGTATGCTGTAGCACATAGGAGGAGTGTGAGGCGAGGCTGATTTCATATTACATGGGTGTCTCTGTGACCTTTTCATAAACAATTTCCAAATGCCTTCCACAGATCTGACATATCTGCTCTGAGAGCTCCTATGGGTCTGGGTGGTATTGCACAAGGACGGTAGTATAGTAGTAACAATACACTACAGCTCTGAGGTTAAAGAGTACCTTTTACTTACAACAAGACAATTTTTGTTCATGGCCCAGTATTGGGTTTATCACTCCATAGACATTAAGTGGGATATAGGACTTGTGGACTCGATATTTTTATGATTCCCCATAAACAGGAACGCTTGGATTGCCTGAGAATGGATTTTATGTCTCTAAAATAGTAGGATTGGATGGCCATCCCCAACACCAATCTATACCAGGGAAGGATAAGAGCCCAATATTTCTCAGAGTACCAGAGACAAGATGCTCGATATGTAGAGATGTGTTATGATGCTCATAGACATTTGTGGGCAGTCAGACATTCCCACACTGCCACAGACCCCGCCATCAATTGGCCTGTCCGTGCATATGTATATTAGTCATGGCTGCGTGTTCATGTTCTAGTGCAGAGGGAAGGAAATGAGAGGTGCTGGTAGGCCCACACAGCCTCTTATCTTGGGAGGAACAAAAGGGATTGGGGCAGGTGACTAACCTGCATGAGCAACCCCCAAACAGCAGTGACTTAAGATCACCTATATAGAGATCGTCTTGCTCCTATGGGCACATTGTAGTCAATTAAATCAGATCTCCAGGATGTTCAAAAGTTAACCCTTGCAATTTTGGTCTAGGAAATGGAATAAAGAAGAAACTGACCTGATCCTTGATCCTGAAGTGGTGACCGCTCATCCTCTCTCCCCCCTCAGCTCCGGCTGTGAAATGTCCCTTGGTGTCCTCACGTCTAATGCAAGTTGAATGGACCTTGCAAAGACCTGATGAAGTCAGCAGGGTTTGGGGTTTGAAGCTCGGGGGAGAAGAGGCTGAAGGGACAGGTCTAGCAGCTGGAGTGGGATTGGGGCGGCAGATCAAGGATCAGATATGTATATTTTCTAGCCCAAAACGAGCAGTTAACCCATGTAGTGCAGGGGTAGCCACACTGCAAGGGTTAACTTTTGAAAAACTCTGTTGATATTAGATCCATTGTATATACTTTAAAGGTATAACTTTACATTCTATTGTACACGGCATGGACTTGTTCCCACGTGGTTCCTGTATAAATACAATGAATGCATGAATATGGGTTAGGCTGGGTTCACACTCTGCTGGGGGGCAACGCATTAATGTGCACTGAATTAGGCAGCTCATTGGTAAAAAAAAACAAATAGGCTGGCAAAGCACCTCAACATCCTCGAAAAGGAACATGCACCTTTCTGGCAGCACATTGCAATACATGTACATTGGCAAGAAGCATTGGAATATCATTCAGAATAGATGGCACAAATGTAGGCAACATGCACTACAGAAACACGTTGCATGTGCAAGGTGTGAACCGACCCCTACAGCAAGCTGCATGATTAGACTTTCTTTAAGTGAGGGACACATTTCACTTTTCCCAGCAATTTAGATACCTGGATAACAGGAATGTGAAAGTGGAGGAAAGAAAAAGTTAGTGTTGTCCAAGACCACTTCAGATTTCAGTTTCAAGGTCTTTATTTTCCAAGTGGAATTTACTAAATATAAAGAAGCATCTGACCTGCTGGTGACACGTACAACTTCAACTTTTCACCCATTGAAATACCCAACCTTCTTTTATGTTCTCAGAGTAATAAATACTCATTACCTATTCTGTCCGTGGAACACTTGTGACTATTTATAAGCTCTCCAGCTCTTGGGGCGTGGCACTATCATTATATACGTAATGCAGAATGGCGTTATGTAAATACCCCACAAAGACAAATGATGCATTCAATACAGCTATGCAAGGAGAACAGCGCTAAATGCAAAGTGCAGTGCTTGCCGCAACCAATCAGAATCCATGTTGTACTAATGTGGCGTAAAGTGAATTTGTATTAGCCGCAGTGGCTATTGCTCCCTGCTTTGTTCATTGACTAGATCTGGTTGGTATCATTTCTCCATGGCTGCTCTGCTATGAAGCATGAGCCTGTAAAATGCAGCAGAGTCTTGTACAGGAAGACAATGTTGTTTATTTCTGGTAAATTCTGAGAAGCACCTCATATCGCAATAGCTACAGCAATTCAGTTTCCTGCACAGCAGCAAGTCAGGAAATAGCTGAGCCGTCGCATCACGTAGAAATTCAGAGCCACTCGCTGCTGATCAGCAAGGAAATACACAACTGAATATAATGTCCATCCAGTTAGCCAAGTAAAGTCGCCTTCACTAGACACATAAAAACAGTAAGTATGGGTCGGCCTGATGTGTGGGCGGTGAGGGACATATACAATGCATTGGCTCGATTGTTCATTTACAATCATTCCTAGTCCTACTATGGAACCTGCAGCAATCTTGTTGGAATAATTGAACACACGAGTCTCATAACTGGATTTATGTGATAAAAGCTGCTGTTTGTCTCCGGCATTCATGTGATTTTATGTCTCTGCTAAACAAAGTGCCCTGGGCTAGTTGCTCCATGATGCTTGTGAAATTCCTCTCCGCTTGCTGCTTCCTTCTGCAGTGTGTTCACAATGCTTCGCTGCTGCCAAGACTAGTTACATGAGTGTGTTGAGCTTTGCTATTGTTGGATGTAACCTGCGTCAGGATCTTCCAGCTGCTGGTAAACTACTTCTAAGTCCCACGATGGCCGTCGGAGCATTGTGGGATAGCTCCCAGGGATTTGTGAACACTCCAGACATTCCTATAACCAGTCCGTCTTCTTCAGAACTGATTGTCATCCATAGTAACCAAGCTCATTCTTTCCTCCATTTTCCAAATTTGTCAGGAGAACCCAAGTAAGAGCCCAGATGTTAGGGGCCCAATAGGTGCTTTTCAGATCCTTTGAACAAAGCTGTGCCGCACCAGTTACTTTTAGCTGGAAAGCGCCTGATTTTATAAATTGGATGAACAAAGACAAATCTAAAAGAACAAACACAACTGTTCAACCCTTCATAGGTAGCCCTCTTATTTATATACAGGTGAAACTGTGTTGCAGATTTTTGCAGAACATTAGTCAGGAGCCCAAGGGCATGTGTTGACGGGCTTTTGTCCACGTTGGATGGGTTTTGCATTCCCACACAAGTCTATAGGAAGGAGATCATATGCAGATCTAATGACCTGTGAATGATGTCGGAAGTATCTCAAACTGATGTCATTGACACAATCCCAAAGCCTGTTGGCACAGGACCCTTATCTGTTATTTGTTCAATTTGTTTTATAAATCTCATTGACAATGTTCCTAAAAGGATCCTTTTTACAAGTATGAAATATATTCCAAGACCAGTTTGTTTGAAAAGCTAGTTTGCCAGCCCCGTTATAGGAGTTGTAGTTACAGGCAGGATTGGATGGCGATCTGGATATTTATTGGTGCCACAGTAGCTGACACCCCATGGGGGATAAAAGCTATTGACAAGAGTATCATCTTTCCCCCCATAGAGCTTATTGTCTCACAATGTTGACAGCGGTAGGTAGTGTTTACTGTACATGATCCTGCATGCTTGTACAATACGACTGTACATGTTTATGTGCCGGTATTAAAACTAAAGTCTCCTTTGAAAGATTGTTTGTTAAACACAACTGCCATCTGGTTACCTTTCCGGACTGGTCTAGGAATTTCTGGCTGTGTATTGTGGTTAGATGTTATGTTTTATTTTCTTTGTGGTTCGTATTGTCTCTGAATGTTAATAACTTAACCCGTCTTTCTGCTCTTCCCTCTCAGCGAGAAAACCGACGGCTGCAGGAGACCAGCATGAGGCTGGAGCAGGAGAATGATGACCTGGCACATGAACTGGTCACCAGTAAGATTGCTCTGCGCAATGATCTGGACCAGGTAAGTTCAGAACAATCCATGAGAAATGTTCCAAACACAGTATTTCTTCCACCGCCTGTCAGCAAAAGTGACAAATTACAATTATTCCCGATGTGACCGTGTACAGATTTCTGCTCTCATCACAGTACATTGGTGGAAGAGCGGAGGCTTTTATAGCCATGAAGAGCACTTAACTTGCTGTCTGAATTGGGTGGCACATCATGTGTGTACTCAGTCTGAGTATATAGACATACAGTATAGAGCCTCTGATATGATAGAAGTTAGTAAGGCAAAGTTCCTTGTACAGTGAAAGTTTACATTATAGGATCAGTTTTCTTCCCATGAACCTATATGGCTTTAATGGGTCAGCAGAGAGTATAATAGAGGATCCGTCATGCATTTTATATCTCTTGGAGGCCCCAGGGATGAGATCTTCCATAGTTTCTGGTCATCACTTGTCCACCTTGAAGGAGCATTGGTTGCAGCAGGCGCCCTTGATTCTAAGAACGGTCTCTCTACCAGAAATCTGCGAGACCTTTCTAAAAATATAACTCTCCAACATCTACCTTTATCTACCAACAGCTGAAATCTTACACGTTGCCATAAATGCCGATACTTAACAGTGCAATATTTTCCCTGTGAGTGGATGCTGTCTATTTTTTGCTATTTTTGCCCACTTTAGGCTTTAAAGATGCTTCCCCCACCTCTGTAGGATCGCAGAGCAGCTTAAAGCCATATAGCTGTCCTCACAATTAGGTTGCCCATAGATGGCTCAAAAAAAGCCAATATTCCAGATTCAGACAGCTCTTTTGTGGTACTAGAATGGAGTAGAGTTTCTCAGACATTTGGGAGGCTCATGATATCACAAGGAGATTTTCCAGGTAGGTGCCAATCCTTCCCCATTATACGAAGGTGCTAGTGCATCTGCCTCTCTGTATATTAGGAACTTTTGTTTGTCACAAGTTCATTTCTACTAAACCACTGGAGCTTTTCACATGTACTTACAAATGTTACCTATAGCTCCCAGCTTATGTTTTAGGTTTATTTTGACAGCTAAAAGAATACGGCAGCTGCCATTGCGGCCCTACCTCAGCCAATGACCTGAAACAAGCAAACATATAGAAGTCCTGACTTTGTTGCATACTAGTTCTTGGCCATTGATTCTTAAAGTATTGAAGACAGACAGCTAGCATCTTCAGATGGAAGTCAGCAATAGCGGCCTTCATGTTTTCTTTTAAAGGGAAACATATTCACCATCCTCAGGGTCACATAGCGAACTAGTTCTGTTGCCGCACATATCTGTCAGTGAAACGTAACCAGTGCTTGGTCTTGAGCTAGTTTGCTGCCCTGGAGTCCGATCATCATTACTTTCAGCAGAGGCTTCTAGCCCTCTAGGCCCCATGCACAAAGGCTAAAGTTCTCTAGGAAGTCTAAACAACTTTTATACTTCTCAGATCACCGGTGTTTAGATGTTTCTGGGTTTATCTGTAAAACCAAGCTAAGGGTCCTGGGATGCAGGAAATTCTTGTTTGCATAAATGTAGCTAGGCTGAATGTACCTAGATGCTGCTAACCATCTATGTGTGCATTCAGCCATATAAAAGCATTATATGCTTCCAGGTGAGTTTAGAAATGAGCTCCAAACACACCTAGAAGCATCTATTTTCATTTGCAAGTGCATGGGGCCTTATCAGCCAGGTAAGGCATCATACAGAAAACCATGAAGGCAATCTATTACTGGCATACATCTGGCTCTAAGGCCTGGTTCACACCTGTACGTTTTGTAGCGCGTTCAACGCTCTACGAATGCTCTACAAAACGCTCAAACATGAAAATCCCATTGTTTTCTATGGGTATGGTTCACACCTTGCCCGTCTGAACGCGCTACAAAACGGCCTACGCCTGAAAAGGTACATGAGCTTCTTTGCAACGTTTTCGTTGCGTGTTTCCACGGTCGCGGTAAAAACGCGTGTCACGAAACGCGCAACAAACGCGCATATTCGTTACGCCTAGGTGTGAACAGAGCCTAAGATTGTTTCAACTGGCTATTTTTCTTTGGTCCACGTGGTATAGTTATGCTGATAATTGTGGCAGTTGGTATGTTGAATCACTTAGTATTTCTTCAGAGGTGACATCTTTGTACCTGCATGCCTTGCCTCACCCACAGGTGTTCCTGCCGGATTTTTCATTTATTTTACATTGTGAAAAACATCACTGGAGGAGTGGACTGTAGGAGGGAGGTCACAGCCAGGAACTCCAGTCGAAAGATCTCACCTTTGTAGTCTCATGAAGCCAAAGGCTGGCCTAATTCTTCCATATGTGAAATCATATTTTCTGCTGGTTGAACAGCCCACACGCAGTAAACTTTCACACCTCCCTCTCCAAAACCGTTAACAAATGGCTGATGATATAGCATGAGAGAGGGAGGATTGTGTAGTGATAGAGCCACCATATTCCTGTCAAAGGAAAAAAAATGTTCCAGCGAACATCTTGTGAGGGAACACTTATATTACTTCTCTTAACTGGTACCACCCCTTCATCACCTCCCATTGACAAAAAAAAAGCAAGCTGACATATGGATACTATGACCTATAGATCATGCAAAAGGTAACAGAGATTTGCAAGTATGCATGCACAATTCTTAACTTCCACATTTAGAGTGTTTGCATACGATGAAGATACAGCTGTGACACAGTAGTCATGGATCACAAATAGTAATCTGCATGATAAATGTCATTTTTCTGGCAGGCGGAAGACAAGGCGGAGATATTAAATAAGGAACTGCTCCTGACTAAACAGAGACTGATAGAGACTGAGGAGGAGAAGCGTAAACAGGAAGAGGAGACAGCACAGGTAAGGAGCAATGTTTTATATGATTATATGTCATATAGATCCATTGTACAGTTTTCTCTGAAGGTTTTCTGGAGATAAAGCAGACTTGTGGGCTATATGCCTTCCCATTAGACAATGGGGAGTCCTGATCAAGCTATACCAGGGCTCCAATAGGTATAATGATGGTCTAAGGATAGTTGAATGTAGGGATGCACCAATACCGTTTTTTTGGTATCGAGTACCGATATTTAATAATTTTGTTGGTACTCCTCGATACCAAATACAGATACCGTAAGTCCCATTAAGGAAGCCAGGCGGTGTGTAATGACTCGCCACATGGCTTCTTAAATAGCCGGGAAGCCAGACGGCATGTAAAGACTCGCCACCCGGGTTCCTGATTAGCAGGGAAGCCGTCTCCAGGCTTCCTCATCACTAGGTGACAGAAAGCATGAAGCCGACTTTCTGGCCAATCAGGAAGCTGGGCGCCGTGTAATGGCTCGCTGCCCGGCTTCCTGATACCGGAAGCTCAAGTATCGGAGCATTTGGACAAGTACTCGCCCAAATACTCTGCATCAGCACTAATACCGATATATTATTGGAACACTGAATTAATCATGCTGTAGTTAAGGTACCCACCTCCAAATTAGGAGGAAGGGGCCACGGTGAGTCACGGTTCCTGGCCTACAGAGCTTTGTGATTCCTCTCAACAGCCCCATGCTGAGTTTAACCCAAGGAAGCCCAGAATGGGCATACAAGGACAAGGAATGGGCATATAGTTTTACATTTTGCGGCTTAGTCTATATATAATCTGGCAGAGGGGTACTGACAGGACCATGGTTACCATAAGGTATAGCTTGTGCCAACATCTTAGATTCTGATTAGTGTCGGGAGGCAGATGCTGTTGACTTTCTTAGCTCTACTACTAGTATATTGTTTCATTTTTCTAGTGGTTTCTTCCTAGCTGGCCAGTGTCAGTATTGCACCTCATTGTCCAGCAACCTCGGGCCCCCAGCCACCAAAGAGATGTTTTTACACCTTCGCTTAGTTTGTTCTGTTCTGACATCTCTTCTGAAGGGTATAAAAAGTTCAGTTTCTACTCTGTAAAATGTTTGATGTGGTTTATTAAAAGAACATTTTCTCCTCACAGCTAAAGGAAGTCTTCAGGAAACAACTAGAAAAGGCAGAGCAGGAAATTAAGAAGACCACGGCTATCATAGCAGAGTACAAACAGGTAAATTGATACTTGGTATATTTGCATCTCTCATTTATTAGATGAGCAGAATGGCAAAGTCCACAGACGTTTCTGTAAATATGAGTGTCGGAATTGCTTTCTGTTTGATTCTAGTATTCATAAGCAGAAGTTCCTCTCTCCATGTTTGTTCTGAATCGGTCACGTAAAGCCAAGGGTTCAGCAGAATGTTAACATTTGTACATTGAGAAAACCTCAATGGTCTCCATATTTCTCTCAGGAAAGGTTCCCTTTAAAGGGCAGCTCTTGAGGTGGTTGAGGGTATAAACTACATTCACCTCCAGGACCCCGGTCTACCAATCTGTCCAATCTAATCAACTTTCAGGACTTTCAACCTGTGCATGAGCCTCTGCTGTTACCAATCATATTTATTAGACTAAAGAGTTGTCATAACAAAGTGCTCCCTCTGATTAATGAATACCAGGCTGTGTAATGGGAAGCACTCGTGGCTGTTTCTCTAGAAAGCCCTAGACTCTCCAGGCTGAGCCGCAGACCACCATTCATGGAAGCCAGTCAAACAAACTCTTTAGCAATCTGCTTGTTTTAACCTACCTTGGTGTTAGCCGTTAACATACATGCTACATGGTTTCTCATTAACATCTCAAACGATCTCACTTTTAGATATGTTCCCAGCTGAGCACACGATTAGAGAAACAACAGACGGCAAGCCGGGAGGAAATGGAGATCCTCAAGGTGAGATATGCACACAAACCTAGATGCTCAATGCATGCTGTCACAGCAAATGGCTTTCAGTGTGTTCAACCAATTCGAAGTTGTATTTTCATTTGATTTTCTATAATGTTTTAAGGCCAAGCTGATGGCGTGCAGTCACTGCAGCGAAATCTTCAGCAAGGAGGAGTCGGCGCAGAGCTCCAGAGGAGACAAATCAGGTGACGGAGGAGATGAGAAGGACTCTCTAATGAAACACTTACGGGAGATGGAGCTGGAACTGGCACAGACTAAACTGCAGCTGGTGGAGGCCAAGTGCAAAATTCAGGTAAATAGGAAGAAATATCTTTGTATTTTACTGTTCGAGAATTGTCCTTGTACTGGAGAACCACATACAGTATATGTAAGCAGGTAATAGACATTCTGCTGCAATACAATGGGGGGGAATTTATCAAACTGGAGGAGTAGACAGACTCTGGAGCAGTTGCCCATGGTTACCAATCAGCTTCACTCTGAGAAGCTTTGCAAATGAAAATATAAGCTGATTGGTTGCCATGGGCAACTGCATCAGATTTGATAAATTCCCTCCCATGTGTTTTGTTAGTATACTTTACTGGCACCTTTTAAAGAGGATCTGTCATGACACAAAAGAAAAACTGGAGCAGGGTCTAGTTCCTCCTTTTATGGCTAGTCACCAGGCACTTCTGACTTCCTATTAGCCAGTGAGGCAGCCCATCATAGTGATAGGATAAGTGTTGTGGCAGGGCTTAGGAGCAAGCTTTGACATTGCCCAAAAGGTTTGGAGCTTGGCCTGTCAGAAAAGCCATAACAAGATTTTAGAAGATACCTGCAAATACTTTTAGATGTCTGCACCTTATACTTGCAGCATTCTTCCCCTCTAACAGTCTCTGTAGAATGGCCTATCTTCCCAAAAGTCATATTTCAGGTATAGGTGGAGTCTGGTCTGATAAATTTAGCCCTTTAGTATCAAAACCTCCTGGACACAAATTGTATTGCTCTGCTTTAATTTAATGTCATGAAAGGCAAGGGACTACAAGGCCTGCCCATAGTTTGCCGAATACCTCTTCTATGTAGTCAGGGGGTGCACACTTCATGCAAGTCCTGAGTTTCTGTGCCAACGTGGTCCTCTGGCCACTGGATAATAGGATTGCATTACATTGGAGGAGGGGTCAGAGTAAAGTCAAGGACTCCAGGGAGGTGTGCTTGCCCTAAGCAGATATAACAAATAGGAACATTGGGGAGGGACAGGTTCCCTTTTGAGCTTTGCTCACTTCAATGCCTTACTGAATTAGGCTCGAAAGCGCAAACCCCATGGCAATCTGATTTCACTTTATCCCAGTCAGATGAGTAAAAGAACAAAGTGCTTGTCATGTATTACTGCACTTTGACTTTTGGCTGCCTTAGCTATTAGAGGGAAGTCAGATGTGATTTGTACAGGAAGGGATTATAGCTCTAAACAGGGGAACTGGACCCTGGGATTCCTGCACGTCCCCCACCACCTTCACAACTGCAATAGTGGTAAATTCCTGCCTCTGACCTCTCTATTTCTGCCTCTGTAGGAGCTGGAGCATCAGCGAGGAGCACTGCTCAATGAGATCCAAGCTGCCAAAAACTCCTGGTTTAGCAAAACCCTGAACTCTATTAAAACTGCCACAGGGACCCAGCCCACCGCACAGTCACCGCAGGGAGCCCAGGCTTCTAGCCCAGTTCTGCAGGCCCCTAATGAGAGCACATAACACCAGGGAAGAGAACATAACAAGAGCACAAGACGACCAAACGGGAAGCAGAGAATCGCGTGCAAAAGGAGTACCCATGTCTCCTGGGTGGATGGAGGTCAGAGGTCATGTGACTCTATTCCATCACTGATGTGCCCAGCCAGCTTCTAATCTCCATGCCACGGTCTACTTCTGCCTCCTGCATCTGAACCTTACTTTGGGCTGCTGCCACTTTTTACACTTTATTTCTTTTAAAAGGACTTGTACTATTTTAGTATAAGAAGGGCCCTAGGCTCCAGCCAGTGGCTAACCCGAGAAACGTTGATAGGCTCACGGCCCTGGCTGCCTGATTCATGTGCGTGTTTTGTATGTATAAAATATGTTGCCGTAAAAATACAAATGTTTATAGAAATACATATTTACATATTTGATCAAAAAAAAAAGTTTTGACATATTGCTGCCTAAAAAAGTGCTAAATATTTTTTTTTATTCTCATCATTTGTCTCTGGGATTTCTGCCCTGGGACTTTGTTGTATTGTATGCAACCTGACAATTTATTAATCCATCACAATATTATCAGTAATAAAAAAGTCATTGCTACACTCTACCTTAGACTCTTACTATGGAATGTCCTTACAATGTGGAGGGGTGGACTGAATTTACAACCACTAAGGTAACATGGCCACACACTGAACAATCTGTACAATTTCCATTAGAATTACCAGTAACTATGCTGTATAAGGTTCTACCTAAAACATCCATTCAAAAACATCCATTCAATTTACATCCAATCAGGTAATCCCTCTTGTATAATAAAATGTGCCATGTGTGACCAGCTTAAACGGAGAACTATGAGGTGAGTGGTTTTCACTTATCCTCCTAGATAGAGCCGACGTGTGACATGTAAAATGTCACACGTCGACTCTATTGATCAGGAAGTGGGTGAACGCATACCGTCGCACGCTCACTTCCCGATCATCTCTCTGCAGAGAGCAGTGACTGTCAGTCGCCACTCACCGCAGGGATTCCCCTCCCCTCTTCCAGCGGGGAGGGGGCGGGTACAGCTGGCTCTGCCTCTAGATTGACAGCGGGCTCTGCCTATCAGCAAGCTGTGTGGATCTAACAGTATTGTCGAGATCTGTCCCAGCTGCGGCGCTCTCAGTATACAGCGTGCAATTGCCCGCTAAATATTGAGCTTTGGCACTCCCACAACATGCAGATTGCTTTTGATGAAATCATGTTTGTTCCCTTAAAAGAGAACTACGGGGGTAACCTTTTCATCCCATATCTCTCTTTAGAGTCACGAGAGGAGGTTAGTATATGTCCTCCCGTGACCCTAAAGAGAACTATGGGATAAAAAGGTTACCCCCCATTTCATCAAAAGGAATCTGCATGTTGTGGGAGTGCTAAAAACTGCTATACTGAGCCGGTCTGGTTTTCAGACAACCTGCTGCCCTAGATTCCAATACAACTGAATAGGCATCTATGGCAGCATGCATAATCACAGGCTGACAATTCCTCTCAATGTATATATTTGTCCTACAGAGAGGAGTGTTTACAACTTGGGTGTGTTTACAACTTGGGTTTACTTTAAGACTAGATCCACACCCACACGTTTTTTGGCAGCATGTTGTAATGTACATAAATATAGCATAAAGGATATTCTGCTTTGTTGGTGGAATTAGAATTGATGAATCAGCGGTGACATACCTTTTAGATGTAGTTATTATTATACAGGATTTATATAGCGCCAACAGTTTGCGCAACGCTTTACAATATGAAAAGGTGCCCACACACCGTACGATAATCGCGGGAAATCCCGCGATCGTACGATATCGCAAGGTGTGTGGGAGCCGTGCAACCTCTGCTGCTGTAAGGACGCACGACTTTTATCTTAGGAACATGTTTGAAAACCAGCCGAGTATCGTACGATGTTCGGCTGGTTTGTGGCATGTTCGCAAGATAAAAGCCCCTCGGCGGGCTTGCGATCATCGCAAGTATGATCTGCCTGTCCAAGATAGGCAGAGCGTACGTTTTTTTAAATTACCTTACAACTATCGCAAGACAGTCTTGCGATGGTTGTAAGGTGTGTGCCCAGCATTAGGAAGACATTACAATCACAATACAAGACAAGATGGTAAGGACCTAATGAAGCAGCAGTAACATACCATTGGTTGACTAAGCTGCTTGCACGGTCTATAATCCAAGATAGCCAATGGATGCTACAATACATATTCATGGATTCAAATATTTATAGTTTAATGATATTGTCTAAACAGAAAAAAAAATAAAAATATATATATAAAAAATCACTCTATACAAGCAAGAAAAGAAAAGTTCCAGACATACATTACATTGTTAGCAATGATGCAAGTAAACAAAAGTCGTCATAATTTGAAGGGTCTGAAAGAACTGTGTGTTATTTACAGCAACCACATTCTCCTCACTCCTGGAAACATGAAAAGAATCCGGTTGCTTGAGTAAAACATTTCTATCTTTTACTTTCATAGCTCCATATATAAACAGCTACTGCCATCTAGACCAGCCTTTCTCATCTAGCGTGCTGTGGCACCCTGGGGTGTCTTCTGGCTTTTTCAGGGGTGCCTTCCATTTTTGCTTGGAGGTGGATTCTGATGTGAAAGGGGAAACTTAACATCTATTTGTTGTTTTTTTTCCTGGGGTCCCTCTTAAAATGTATACTAGACCCTTGTCTAGAATAAGAGTGTGATATTGATTTCAGGGAGTGGGGGCCCACATATCAATGTTTACCTTTTTAAATTGGGTGCCATAAGATTTTGCATACTTTTAAAAGGCATTGCGACTGCAAATAGGTTGAGAAACTGTGATCTCGATAAATGATTCTTTATATTATAAATCAACAAAAGTGTTCATCTTCTGACATACCCGACGCAAAGGCACTGCTGCAGGGAGGAGACTACGTCATTGTTAGAATCTTAATCTAGTTGGGTGATGTCAGCACAATGTAACAGTGTGTAAGTATCCAGAGTGACCCATCTTAGCCATGATAGACAAAATACTATTCCCTCACCCATGGGGTATAATCGGGTATCTGCATGAAGATTGTATCCCTGGAGGAAGATGGCTGTGCTTCTCTACAGTACCACAGACCACTCAGCCCAATACATAGGACACTCGTGTCAGTGATCCACATTCACTTGTCTGTAACCTGTATGTGATAAGGCTTCAGTTCTTCAGCAGAAACATAATCTGGTGCGTTGCTCATAAGGTCGTGACCCCGGAATGATTTTGGAAAGGCAATAACGTCACGTATGCTTGGTGCTCCAACTATAATGGAAATCAGACGATCCAGTCCTGAAAACAGAACATTCTCCACTTTAAAAATACTCCATGTTCTATGTGCAAAATGTATCACATGGGTAATGTCACTAATGTGCAATAGAATAGACAAGTTTTAACCATTCCCTACTCAAAATATAAAAACATTCTGGCTGGAGTTACACTTTAGGTGTACAATCAGACAAATTTGGGTGGACAAGTCCTTTCAGATGAGATCTGCTTTGAGAACATCTTGGTGATTTCAAGCACCACCTAATGTTGAGCCAGTGGCGTCACAAGGGGGTCGGGGATGTTGAGCCAGTATGATATCAGTAACAAATCACACCAGCTATAACATACTACAGGTATTTCAGGAGAAAAAAAATAGTACAGGATCTCCATAATCTGAGTGCTCAAAATAGGAATAGACACCTACCTAATGCGATTCCACCATGAGGCGGTGCTCCTGATTCCAGAGCCTCCAAGAGGTGAGACAAAAGACCAACATCTTCCTGCAAAGACATAAAAGGCTTAAAGTGGACCCAGACTCAGGCAACCCCAAACCTTCATGCAGTGTTTGTGAATGATGTAGCATTGACAGTAGGCATTTAGTAGATGTTTTTATCTAGACCAACCTTTCCATCTATACCACAGTGCTGAGAGACAGCTGCCATATTGGTGGAGGCATAAGCCATATGAGCAACTGTTCTTGCTCCAAGACCTGCCCCCTGATGAAACATCAATGTAATCAAAAGCAGGAGTGGGTAAGAACCTCTGATGATGGGTCCTGGAGGCTAGAAGAACAGAGCATATCTAGGCATCGCAAAGGCCTGTATACATGAGCTTTTCTTGCTTCTCTCTCTCAATACAAGTCAATGGAAATACAAAAGCAGCTTGAAGCAGAAAAACTGCAGGTCAAATGAACCTTGTCTTTTAACTGCATTTGCCCATTGACACAAGCCCAGGGCCTAAACTGTGAACATTTTTAAATCAGGAATTCTATGCTAAAAAGTAGGGATGCACCGATACCAGTGTTTCGGTATCGAGTACGAGTACCGATACCTTGCTTTCAGTAGTCCTCAATACAGAGTACCAACACCGGTGCTTCTACTGGCATGGAGGTGGCTTCCCAGGCAATCTGATTGTCCCAGAAGCTGGCTCCATGTTGTCTGGCTGGGAGGCCGGTTTCCGTGCCAATCAGCATCGAGCCGGCTTCCCAGGCAATCAGGAAGCCGGGCAGCGAGTAATGACCCGCCTCCCAGCTCCCTGATTGGCCGGGAAGCCGGCTCGATGCTGATTGGCTGGAAAGCTGGCTTCCTAGCCAAACAGCATCGAGACGGCTGTTTGGCTTACTCGATACTGATTGGCCGAGAAGCCGGCTGTTTGGCCAGCTCAAGGCTGATGGGCTGGAAAGTTAGCTTCCCAGCCAATCAGGGTTGCAGGTCATTACTCACCACCCAGCTTCCTGATTGCACGAGAAGCTGGCTCTATGTTCTTCCCCTATGGCACTGCCGGTCAGAGGAAGACTCAGTATCGGAGAAAGTATCAGAGCATTTGGGCGAGTACGAGTACTTGCCCAAATACTCGGTATTGGCACCGATATCGAAACTAGTTCCTGTGCATCCCTACGAAAAAGTCAAAATTTTTTTTTACCAATTGCAGTTAATTACATACTGATTGTTACATTAAACTGTGTGGTGAGTGGAAATATAAAACTGAATTACCCACCTTTACAAAAATAAATCACAAAGAAAAATAAACTTTAAGCCCTGAATAGCTAAAGCATGGCTGCTCACCTTTAAAACATCCTGGAGGACCCAGCGCTGCAGTTCTGCACTGTGAATGCGGATAGAGCCACCTCCAATTTCATTACCATTTAAGACCAGGTCATAGTGCTGGCCGCGTACCTGGAGGAGTTAATTATACATAAGTAGTTGTAAAGTCTTTAATGGTTATGCTTATAAAATGATGGTGCCAACACATTCCTCCAACACTAAGCCCAAACAAGTACAGACGGCACTATCGGTGTGGTTCGAAAGTTAACAAATTTATAAGTATAGGATTGTTGTACTCACTGTAAAGTCCTTATTTTGGAGTCCATTAAGAGACACGGGAAGTATTTAACTGATAGTTATACTGCCACATGCGAGAGGATTGGATACCAGCAAACAAAAAAAACAATTTAATTCAGCCCGGGATAACTTCCAAGCTAGCTCTGCAACATCCAGTCCAGTGCTGTAAAGCCAGACAAGGAAAGGCTGCCTCAGATAGCTATCATGCAAAGACCAGCTCAAGCAAAGATGGAGGGGGAATCTTGATGAAGAAAAAATGAAAAAGGATCAAAAGAAAAAAAAAATGCTATCAAAAGAATTAGGTTGGACTTTTCCTAGCAGATCTGCATGCAGCACGGAGCTGTACGTGCGGGCCGATTACAGTGTGAATGAGGCTTAAGAGTGTCACGGTAACCATAGGCAAGGGATGATACTGAAAATAGAGGGATCAAAAACATCCTCATGTTTATGGTTGTCCCAAAAGACAGTTGGTGCCCGTCATGCACACCTGACTGAGCAGGTAAAAAAGCATACCGATTATTTTTTTCCCTTGCTGATAAGCCGACACCCTCCCCTGCACTGTCCTGGTCTGTGGCCCACTTTACACCACCCTAAGGTTTGTTTGCCCTGAGTGGGGCCACATCATGCCAAAAAGTCCAACTTCCCTCATACCTATAGGCTTCAAAATGACATTCAGTTACCAAACCAATCCCTCTATATAGATCTACCCAACAAGTGCTCACCACAAAGTAACTCACTGTGCACACCACTGTGGTAACAATGCTTTGTACCCAGATGTAGACAAAGAGAATAAAGGTGCTCTTAGGGCCTCTATGCCACTCTGGTAGTAGTACCTTGGCTGGCTCAGTATACAGAAGGTCCATGTCCTCTGGTTGAGGAGCTGTGAATGGATGATGAGCAGATTCTAGCTCTTCTACATTGTCTTCTTTGGGAAGAAAAAGTGGAAAGTCAACCACCCATAAGAAATGGAAAATATTGGGGTCACGGAGAGATACCCCACATTCCTCCAGCCTAGAGGCTACATCCAAACGCAGCTTTCCTAAGGCGGTGCACTAGAGGAGAAAAACAGACAGTATAACACTGGAAAGGTCTGCAGTATACCAATACAAATACTGATAAATGTCACCTGCACCCCAGCAGAATAACTTAAGGAGAAGTGTGGGAGTGTACGATATACTCTCTCTACTGCTTAGAGCAGACATGGGACATTGCAGCTGTCAAACCGTGAGATTGTTATATATATATATATATATATATATAACAAACACACACATACATACATACATGAGCAGCTCACAGTCATGGAAAGAGGCAGAGCTGACTATTGTGTCAGGATCTTTCTTGGCTGCAGTGCCCCCTCTCCTGACTCTGGGTTATAGAAGCACATTCGTTAATGTGACTTCTCTTTTAAACCTAAACTTTAGGCATATATATTCACACACAGTTGAAATACAAACAAGTGAGCTGTATTGGATAACATAAGTCCTAAACACCTGCCAAACAAGAGCTTAGGGTCCTGGACCTCTCTATAGAATACTGTGCAGATACGTGATACAGCCTGGCCTGGGACCCATCCCAACCTGTGAGTGATGGGAGCTGCAACACATTGATAAGCTCGGACACCTCCATCAAATCATTAAGCCCGAACTGGCCCTTCTCTTTTCATGCTGCTCTGACAGCAATGTAAGGATTATTGTACTCACCGTAAAATCCTTTTCTAGGAGTCCACTGATGGGACACAGGAAGACTAACCATTTGGTTATACTGCCAATTATAGGATTGGACACTGGTAAAAAAAAAAAAAAAAACCTGTAAGCCAGCCCAGGATAACTCCTCCGACTACCAGCATGCCTCAGTTTGACAGCAAAGCAGTACCAAAAGCACAAGCATAAACACAAAGGGGTGGGACCTGTGTCCCTCAAGACCGCAAGAAAAGGATTTTACAGTGAGCTCAAACATCCAGTTTTCTTTCTTGTCCATTGAGGGACATAGAAAGCCTTTCACAGATAAGATGTCCAAAAGCAGTCCAACTGAGAGGTGGGCAACACAGCTCACAAATGCGAACAGACCCCAGGAAACAAAACTGGGGAATGCCTGAAGAGCCACCTGAAGGACCTTATGCCCAAACTGGCATCAGAGAAGGCTGAAATGTCCACCTGATAGAACTTAAGAGAATATGTGACCAAGTATCAGTCAAATCTGATGCCAGATGCTCGATGCCAAAAAGCCCAAGAAGCACTCACAGTCATGTCATGACAGGAAAGGGTGAACCTTTATCCTTGAGGCCATAGGCTTGGATGATGGTCTGCCTAAGCCACCTAGAAATGGTGAACGAGAAGCCAGAGCACTCTTCGGTCCCGGGTGACAAAAAAAAGAGAATCAGTCTCTCTGAAAGAAACAGTAGCTGAGAGACTCCCACAACCCAAAACACATCCAGCAATGGAGGGAACTTTATTTTAGGTGAAATGGAGTTGGATAGAGGGACAAAAGAAAGTTATCACAGTTGAGGTAAAAGGCAGAAACTAACTTCAGCAATAAAAAGTCCTGGGCCCCAACACCACCTTGTCCCTATGTAAAAACTGGAAGGGTTCCTTGCAGGAAAAAACACCAATTCAGACACTCACTTTGCAGAGGGGAAGGCTAAAAAGAACACTGCCTTTTGGGTGAGAGTAGTGAGAAGAAGGTCTCTGATGGGTTCAAATGGTGTTTTCTGAACCGCAGTAAGAACTACAATTAAATCCTATGGAGTCACATTGGAGCGAATGGGGGAAATAACAGGAGACACCCTGTACAAAAGGTTGTAATCAAAGCAGTGAAATGCCAATAGTCTCTGGAACAGAGAAGAAAAGGGCAGCAGGGCTAGTGCTTGGGCCAACACCTTAGAAAACACCCAAGGTGCATATGAGGCTAAAGGGTAGGGCCACCACCTGGTAGTTTAGGGGGCCCCACAGGAAAACATAGAAATTGTTGAGGAGCTGAAAGATGGGGACATGCAGACATGCAATCTTGCTGTCCACAGAAGGCAGAAAGTCTCCCTGCTGAAGGGAAGCAAGGACAGATTTAGTGGGTTCCTTATGGAATTTCTGGACTCAAGTGAAGACATTCCGACATTTAAAATCCAAAATGGTAAGCATGCCCCCTTTGGGTATGAGGACAGCAACCAGGTTGGAGTAAAGCCCCTGAAACCATTCTGCCACAGGAACGGGGATAATGACACTTTAATTCAGAAGACACGAGAGGTCTCAATGGAGATCTGTTAATCTGTGGGGTGATGCAGGAAGGTTGGAGGAGGAAAACTAGGGATGGGGCAGGGAGAGAAATTCCAGTTTGTAGCCCTTGGATGCTTCCTCTTGCACCCAACGTCAAAAGATGCAAGCTGTTCAAATGTCCAAAAAATTTACCAAAACCGCCTCACATTTGGAAAGTGGAGACACACTTTCATGAAGAGGCAGGCTTGTGTGAGGATTCACCAGATATTGTGGGCGGACTGGGAACCAGGCGTGAAGGGGCTTGACAAGGAACTCGAGGAAGTGGAGAAATGGAAGGAACGTTTAACAGCCAGAGAGGGGGAGAGGAAGACTATGCAGTCTCTACTTTAGGCTTCTGCCGTTGAAAAAGATGTATGCTCGAGCCACCAGTAGCAACTATGATGATATTCTCAAGAGTTAGTCTGAGGAGATGTTGTGCCTCGAAGGCCGTGCATGACCACTTTACCCAACGTGCCCTTCGCATGTGTATATACGAGATACATGTGAGCGATGTCAATCACTAATAAAAATGTAAAGCTACAGTCATCTGCCACATGTGTTCAATAAGCCACAGCAGTGATTAGAGTGCTTTTTAGGGATTTTGACCACTCACACATGCTTTGACAAAGTAAGGTCACAGCCAGGACTGGGTAAAAGGCAAGACCCACCAGAGAGAACAGAACTTTGGAAACAGCTTCTAATTGCTTATTGGCTGGGTCCTTGAAGACAGGCACTCTTCTGCTGGAATAGTAATCACTTTAAGGTGGAACACTGCCAGATACACAGCGGAAATGGACCACTTCAGCACAATATCCTTACCAAGTGGATGCAAAGCTATTAAGCGCTTGGGGGAAAAGTCTTGAATGACTGTGGTAGAGATTTCAGCCTAAAGCAGGAGGATGCAGCCACACCCAAATTCCAAGAGCTAAAAGAAAAGATGTCCATCCTCATAGGACACTGGAATAAACCAAGGCATGTTCGTAATAGAAGGGATTATCATAGACTGGACCACAGTCCAATCCTCCTGTGGCAGCAACATAACCTAAAAGTTAAAAACTTCCTGTATCCCTCAATGGACATGAAAGAAAATAGAAAGATGCCACTTAGATTTAGGTAAGTACACTAAATGTTATGTAAAAATAAAGGGAAAGCACACTTTATAATAAACGGCACTTATTGTTTTTTGGTCCCATTTCTGACCCCAACCATCCTGCTACCCTACCCTTCCAAGATGCAAATGACCTTGATACACCAGCTGCAGCCTCTGGTTTATGTTTACATCCTAAAAGTCTGGAGTGCACTGGGCATGCTTGTGCAATATTACACAATTTATACAAAATTTACACAATTTTGTTTTCTACTGCAATGATCCTCAACTATGCACTTTCATACGTCCTGACTAATTGTGAGCAGTGGGTCCTACTCTTCACAAAGCAATGCATCTCCCTTGCTTATGGCGGGCAGTCTGACCAGGAACTCATTTCACACGTTCTCCCAAGTGAGAGCCTGCTTTTCATACAGAAAGAAATGATATATGAGATCTGTCAAAGTGACTGATATATGCAGGCCTGACGCTACCTTATGCCGATAGGGAGCAGGCCCAGCGCTACAGGGGGTTGGGAGGGAGGGGCCGCAAAAATGCAACTCTGCCTGTGTGGGCACAAATCCTAGCACCGGCCCTGGATATATGCAAGGGGGAAGGAGATATATATGATATGCTGGGCCATTGTAAGGGATCACACAGCTTCTGGGGGGCAGGTAAAAAGGTACAGATGCTTCCATCATTGTAGCAATCGTGCTGTATCTCATTTCCCAAACCTCTCTAAGTCCAGACAACAGTGCAGATTTTGCATGTTAACTTACATATGCATAAACAGAACGATCAAATGTCTCAGCAGTTTGGTATATGTTTTGAAGGTCACCCCACATATGCACCAATCATTTTTTATTTTCCTTCCTGTGCACATATCCATAAACCATGAACTCTTTGTAGGTATTGAGGAGAGGTTTGGAACACTGTGCTAGGCAACATTTGCGACATGTCCTTTTTAAAGAAGAGACAGTCCCATAAAATGTCACATACTCACCACTGTGTCCTGCTGCCCTGCAGCCACTAGGAGGAGATCTTCAGCTTTTGCCTCAGTGATACCAGCAAGATTCAACTTTTGCTCTTCATTCAAATATTTGACAAGAGACGTCTTCCAAGAGCCATCTGATCTCACAGCAATGGCCAGAACGTTCTGCATGTTAACAAGTATAGATATTACTAGCAGGCTTCAGCTAATCACAATAAAGCTGCATGCAGTGAGGACATTGACTGTCAACCCTAAGGCCTGGTTCCCACCTGGGCGTTTTGTAGCGCGTTCGAACGCTCTGCAAAACGCTCAAACACCGAAATCCCATTATTTCCTATGGGTATGGTTCACACCTGGGTGTATTACAGGCCGTATGAACGCGCTACAAAACGCCCTATGCCCAAAGAAGTACAGGAGCTTCTTTGGGGCGTTTTTGTCGCGTGTTTCCATTGGGATACAGCCAAGTAGCCCTTGGAAACGCGTTTGTCGCGCGTTTTTTTGACTGCGAATCGCGCTAAAAACGTGCGTCACGAAACGCGCGACAAACGCGCATATTCGATACGCCTAGGTATGAACCCAGCCTTAGGCATAAACATCCTACAAAGAAATACGCTTCACAACCTACATGTGAAACTTTATACACAAATGAGAAAGACAGACAGAGGCTTCAGTAGGTTCAGTGCTCAGCAACTATATATCTCAAAGCCAGATTTGTCGGTAGTCAAATATGTGGCACAATGTTTAAAGAGAACCTTTCACTATAATAAAGGAAGCTGACTGATTACTATATTCCGAGCTTAACTCTCTGCGATTGTCATCTCAGATGGTATATATTACCATGCTCTATCCCACAGGTGTAGGCGAACCCTGTTTGTTTTTTTAACAAAAGGTGCATTCACCGAAATCAGGAGGCACTGGCAAGCCCATGGAGGGTCCGCTGACTTCCAATCCATTGTGTTCCACCACTTTTTTTTGGCAAGCCTTATGTGAAGTAATATGTCCTTAATGGACATAAATTACTGGAATGGCTTTTTGACGCGTTGCACTAGAAAAAAGGGGGATCTTGCTATACTTTTTTTTTCCAGTGCAATGTATGGCAATGCAACATGATGCTGTGGTGTGAACTGTCCCGATTCACACCCATTTATTTTTCATTGCCATCCGCTAAAAAAACAAACAAAAAAAACAAACAATGGTAACACAACCAATCCAGTGTGAATGGGACCTGAGACAACGATTTGTTTTGTCATTTTTTTTTTACATTTAATCATCAGTAAATGTCCTGTTGGTGTTGCATAACGGCTTCTCTATAAAGTTTGAGATGCTTAAAAAAAATATATTTTTCTAATTTATTGCCATAAAAAGATGTTATAAGTAGGAGGTTGTCCACAGGGGGTGCAGTCACTGTTCGAGTATTCTGACAGCAGCACCCCTGCTACTGTCAGAATACAAAAGGACACAAATGGAGATCCGTCCATCCACATGCTTTAGCGCGGATGAAGTAATTGGTTATATTTTTTTTTTGTTCAGCCCGCAGACTGTATACCTAGCTTTAGTATCCTAGTATGAAGGTTAATTCATTATTTATATCTGGACCTGGAACAGTGAGGTACACTCTTGTGTGAGTTCGCAATTTGAGGAATACTGTCAAACTGGGTCTAATAATTGCTCATCCAATTGATGATTAATCCTTACATGACTGGTGGGGACTCTGCTGAAAGTTTCAGATCTGAAAAACCACCACCATTGTTCTCGAAACACTCCCTGCTATGTACAGCCCAACCATGGACTCCTCTTACCTGTCCGAACTGCTCTTTGATCTTCTCCAACATGGAATCCAGAACTTTACCCTTAAGATGTTTCTGGGAACAACAAGATAACAAAACAGGAAAGAATAACTTTTATTCAACATTTTAAAAAGACCTCCAGTCTCAGCTCAATACCCCCATCATCTCTACTTGCAGAGGTGAAATATATCTTTAGAATACTTCGGTCTCAGATAACCAAGGTGGCTGCTAATGTGCAAATAGGAAGATCTCCCAAACCAACCAAAGTTATCTGTGAGACATAAGGTGTCTGTCAATTCCCACCACTAACAGCCCTGCTGAGGGAAGGAGAATGTTTTGATGGTTAAAGACATCATGATCAGGGACATCATGAACAGAAAAAGGATCACTGAAATTCCATTAATGTTAAAGCGGAACCCCAGGCAGTCAGAAGTAGCAGACTGATGAAGTCATCTCTCTGTCACTCTTCACTCTCCTCCTATCAGCATGGTTTCTTGCACGCCAGCGCACCCGATTGGTTCCTTGTGCTGTTTTTTCCTCTCCTTGTGAGCTTTGCTGTGCAGGGGCTGATAACTAGTCAAATTCAGGTACTTGCACTGCTTGGTTTAAAAAATAAATTTACTGATGTATGAATGATTACAGAGCTGCACTAATGTATCCATTATATCTGTCTGGAGTTCAGATTTAAGTTGGGTGGTCACTTTACATTGAAAAGGAGTCATTCTTTTTTGCTTTTAGTCATAATGCACATTCAGCAAAACAAATGGCAATTGCAAAAATCAACTTATAACCAGCTTGTAAAGTAAGGTGCACATAGAAGGGCCATCCACAGTACAAAACACAAAAACTCCCCAGCACACTTCCAGCTATCCTGCAAAAAACAAACAGCAATGTCTCACAATTTGCATTAAAAACAGAGGTTTTAGTTGCCCAACCTTTGCAAAATATGTGTGCCACCTTTTTTTTTTGCAGGCTGAGTGGTAAGAGCACAAATCAGTTTAAAGTAGCCATATTTGTTTTGCTGGGTTTGGTGTGGGGACACACTGGGGGCTTCAGCTGCCACTGTGATGTGCGTGGCTTCTGGTGTATCTCTGTGCCTTTAAAAGGAGAACTATGGGGTTAGGGCTTTCCCCCATAGTTCTCCTTGGGGTAACGGGAGGACACAAACTAGCGTCCTCCTGTCACCCTAACCTCAGTATACCGCGAGCTACAGCTCGCGGTATACTGAGACGCCGCAGGTGAAACGGATCACGACAATTATGTCTGGATCCGCCCAGCTGCGTGACTGACAGCTGGCTCTGTACCCGCTCCCTCCCCCATCCATTCCGCCAGTTAGCGCTGGAGGATCGGAGCGGGGAGGAGGGAATCCAGCCCCTTCCCTGTCACGGCAGAGAGCCGTGACAGGATCGAGAAGTGAGCGAACGCCAGAATGTGTTCGCTCACTTCCCGATCTACTGAGCCGACCTGTGACAGTCTCATTGTCACAGGTCGGCTAGAACTATGAGGTGAGTGAAAAGCACTCACCTCATAGTTCTCCTTTAAGTAGGTATGGATCAACTCCAGACATTCCTGCACTCAATTTATCCATTGATATTTCAGAAAAAAATAACTTTTACTGTCGTGGTAAACAACCTGCTTCCCTATTTATAATGGTCTGGCCCTCTAGCAACTTCAGCACGAAATTATAGCTAATTATAGCTAATTTGCCTACAAATGTCAGGTGGTCATAATAAACTGGCCACTCAGTGTATGCTCCAACATGGAGGCTTTCATAGATCAGAGTTAGGACCGCACTACACAGAGGGGCCTTGATGAGGCAGTGCGCCCTCCACAGATTTTGCAAAAGTTGTGCAACTAAAAATCTCTGGTTTTTAGTAATTTGTCATTTCTTTCAGGGTATCTGATAAGTGTGTTGGGAATTGTTTGTGTTTTATACTGAACATGTAATAGCTTTTAAAGAATGTACAAGCTGTCATCTAAATAGGTACAGCCGGCCTCACTAAAAAAGTCTCTTGCACAAAACCATGGTGGTAGGCATGAAAAAAACAAGGTTTGTAACGCAAACACAGAATGATCTTTGAATGTTTTAAAGACAAACTCCACTTTTGTAATAAAGTTGATAAAACAAATATAAGAGGCTTTCCAATGAAAAGAATGGAGGTTGCGACACAAATGTAGGGTGCCATCCTGAAGATTCCAGGCAGAGGATCTGCAGTGCCAAGCAGGCTGCACCATGGAGGAACTGGGCTGTAGGCAAGTACGACCTAATATGAATGTGCTGGGGAGGATTTGCTGAAAAGTGGACTTCTCCTTTAAATATTACTAAACATTATCTTTTGAGCTGCAGCCAGCTCAGATTTTCTAAAATTGCCAGAAAATGTAGATGTCAGTTTTGTGTACTCGGGATAACTGGCAGCATTCTGTACTCTGTATATAGATCTGCCCCAGAAAAGTAATTGATTGGCATACTGCTTTACCCAGCAATTGTTCTGTTATGACAACACTGGGACCGATCATGTGATTGTAGCAGACAGACCCTTTCACTCAGGAAGGAGGAAGTGACGGCAGTTCGTGTGTCCATAGAGCAGGTTAGTGTCTGCAATGCCATCGGCTGAAATTCATGCATTGTACATAACAGACCTGGAGAGGATTCTGTTTTAAAGTACATCTAAAGATCCTGTGCGAGAGTCTAAAATGCCAAATCCAGTTACCATGTGATGCTTCTTAAAGGAAAACAAACCCTCCTTTGTGTCTCACAAGTTCCCCCTCCCAGACACTGCAGCTTACAGTGGGAGGGATTGAGAAACAGACAGTGCTGCCGACCCAGAAAGCAGTTGGCAAGGCTAGGTGTGGGCAGGTTCTGATTGACAAGTTACAGCAGTGACAATGCAGATACCCTTGCAACATTTTTTCATCCCACTGTAGTATAGGCAGGCATAGTCTAAGTGAGGGAGACAACATGGCTCTGAATTCAGGAGCAGTGCAGCACCCTTGTCACGCCATTACAGGAAGCTGCATTAGGTGGACTTCACTGGCAGGATCAATGGGTATTTGTGAGACTTTGCAGGAGGACTAAAGGAAAAGTAAATACAATTATAATGAAGTGCTGCAGCACATTTTTTTTTTTGTATGTGGGAGGCCATAGTTCTACTTTAAAATCAACTAAATAATTTCTAAGACTTACACCACATAAAGCAAGAGGTCAGTAAAGTTCACAACAAATGTAAAACACCAAAGAAAAACCTATTATCAGTAAGGAGAAGCAATAAAGTTAAATGTTGAAAATGAGGGGGGGAGGCGGGGAACCTGTTGAATATAATTAGAGTTTGTGAAATATGGATTTTCCTCCATTGCAGTGTATGGCTCGGTGGAGGGCAGGAACACCATAATAAATAATGCTATTCAAATATATTATTCATACATCTCTTTCAATCTTCCACAGGCACAGTGTATCATTACACTCACCGCTCCCTCAGGTACTCTGATGGCTTTCACACATCCATGGGGTTCTCCAAGTGCTTCTTGCACAAATCCCAGCTGTACTGTCCTCATCTGTGCAGTTACATCAGTGATCTGGGGAAAATCAAACTCAGTCAGGAGATTACATTAAAAGGGAACTCCACTCTGTAACTTTCTTACAAAGTCATCTTCTCACACTTACATGGTCGCTTTAAACAGCCCCCCCATTCAGTTGCAGTTATCTTGCACACCAATAAAGCTGGCCAAACACTATGTGAATTTCAGCCGGTTCATAAAGATGTTTGAAGAAGCCGGCTGCAAAATCTTCTAACAAACTGCACTGTATTCCGACAGTGGGCGACGGTGGCCATCACAAGATGGCAGCATCAAACATCCAGGTCAGAACTGCAGCTTTCTCAGATCAGGAAGCTGCAGCTTTCCAGAAGAAGATAAAGCCTCCTAGATTTAAATCACATATCCGAGACTATGGTTTACTCTTAGCATTTTTTTTATTCCGCTAAATCTACCAAAAATGTTTTAATCCTTTCAAGTGTAAAAACAAACAACAATCAAGAACTAACAACTGGGGCACCTTCATCTCAAAGCGCGTGTCAGGTTTATCCACACCGTAACTGCTCATGGCCTCTGCATACGTCATCACAGGGAATGGATTGGGAAGGGTTCCTTTGTCTTCCGGCCAGGAATATCGCAATAATCCCTCCACCAGCTGCCGTATCCCAAACTGATCTACGAAGGACATTTCTATGTCAACCTAAACACAGAACACGTTCCAAAGGTTATGAATGAGAGGAGAGTAATTGCTACACTACTAAAAAAATAGATTTAAAAGGCAGTGCCATTATAATTCTCCTTATTCATAATATTCTCCCTTAGTGAAAGTAAAATAATTCAAGGTATAAATTATTTCCCCTTGTACCATCTTCTGATTTAAAAACTTCTGCAGAATAGGTCATGTGTTCTCTGCTAAAATAACATGGAGGACTGATGTCCAGATAGTACTCAGGGGTTTGGAATTCCTATCGCCCGACGCCCGGGACATACACTTTCGGGCGCCAGGCGAGTAGTTTTTTTTTTTACATCTAGCCCTGCTCCGGACAAGCAGAGCTAAATGTACAGCGTGGAGCCGCCGCTCGTTTTTATACAAGTGATCCGATCAGACCACTTGTATGAAACAAGCAGCGATCTTGTCTAATCTTGTAGATTCGGCCCCCACTTTCGTTTTTTAAAACAATTTCCACACCCCTGTAGTACTGGCCAATCATCAAATCTACTTAAACTTCAAGCCCTCCTTTTGGCAGAGACCACGTTTATATTTTACCGCTGCAGCGATTAGCTAGGTTGGGTATTATTTTTGGAGGAAAAACTTCCCTGGCTGGACTTCTTCCCTATATATTTAGTTACTGAAGGTGTTGCCCTTCAGGGCATGTCAAACTGACAATTTTGCCTTTGGATTCACTGAGAGGCAACCAACATCTTTTCCAATGAATATTTTCGACCTCAATGGCCAAAAAACTGTAGAGCCATGCTTACTAGTGAATGGGTGATATCTTGGTGGTTCAGCCAGCAAGGTAGCACATTAACGGAGAGGTTAAGGGGTGTATTAGCGATTATAGGTTGCCAGTGAATTAATTGCTAGTGGGACATGTCTCTTAGCTATCAGGAACAAAGTGGACATTTGCAATGCTGACCACTATTACCTGTGTAAATTCAGGCTGCCGGTCTGGTCTGGATCCTTCATCCCTATAACAACGGGCAATCTGGAAGTATCTGCAATGACACATGAACATGGTTTCCAAAGCGTCTATTACCCCCAATCATACCACCCATTACCCCCGGTAAACATGTCATGGAAGAAATACAGGGAATGCTCTTGTTGACACCCTTGTGAAAATGCTAGTTGTCTGTCTTTCTAACCCCCTCTGGTTTTAAGGCTTTCTGAGTCCATATCCTGGAACAAGGAAGCAGATCAGGCACTCTGAATATACTGGCTGCATGCCTGTTCCAGGTCAATGACTCAAAAATGTACTAAAGTCAGACATGGCCATGTTCCAATGGAAGCCTACATATTTCTCTTATGACAAGTTTCCATCAAGTAATTATTTAATTCCTATAAAAGGTCAATAGGAACGGTAAAGACGTTTATAGGGAGGTGAGAAGCACCCCTGCAGAAACATAGAAGCATCTTAAACTGATGCAGGTCAAATTTTATTTCAGTAAACATGGGATAAAAGCAAGGACATACTCACAAACATGTGATGCAAAATAAGCTGACAGGCAGTGAACATCTACTGGACGATTCCTGTATGATGATGACGTTAACGCTTTTCCGGGGCATGCCCCCTTCGGCGTTCTGACGAAGGGGGCGTGCCCCCCGGAAACGCGTTAACGCCATCAGCATACAGGAATCGTCCAGTAGATATTCACTGCCTGTCAGCTTATTTTGCATCACATGTTTGTGAGTATGTCCTTGCTTTTATCCCACGTTTACTGAAATAAAATTGACCTGCACCAGGAAAGGCGCCCCCTTTGTGCTTACTTCATAGATCCACAGCTTTCCCGGCCTTCTTTGGGGCAGCATCCTGCAGTATGCCTAAGAAGATTTCTCATTGAGAAGTGACAGTCTGTGGCGCTTTACCGCTTTTTACATCTTAAACTGATCTCAAATGCACTGTGCAAAAAAGCATGCTGCATATGGTCATCTACACAAACCTATAATCAAATAACAGGCAAATGAATCCTTACTTTTCCTGGAGAAAGTGCTGCTCTACTCTCTCCAGTAGTGGTCACATAAGCAAAAACCTGAGCATCTGGTCCAGTGACCTGTGCTAAAGAGGAGGTTCAGAGTACAGACCAAGTCATCCTCTACTTTAGCACTGGAGTGAGCCACATACAGATTTTTCTCAGATATTGTGAAAATTACTCTTTCACAAGCATTAATGTTGAAATAAAGGAACAAAGGAA
>NW_017306469.1:218686-236532 GCF_000935625.1 Nanorana parkeri | reverse complement strand
TGAAGAGGAACTGCTCCCGAAAGACTCTGCAGGAACACATTTCTGGGACTGTTAATCTCTTGTGTCTCCCATAGTGCCTGGTGACTGCTGTCATGACTGGACACTGGTGACTGCTGTCATGACTGGACACACAAGTCACGTGGGTGTCGGTGGGAGTAACCACCAAGAGCTGCAGGGGACACAGGAGATCAACAATTCCAGAAGTGTACATCTGCAGAGACGTTGAGGGCCGATTCCTCTTCACTAGAGTAATGTTCAATGAGCAGGGAGCAGGAGAGACAAGTATTTACCTCCTTACAGATAATCCCCACCCCCCACCTTTAATTTTGTCACTTTAGGTATTTCAGACCTTCAACTATTGTTCATTTAATGATCCTGACAAGACAGCAAACATAGCTTCTGGTTAAAGGGACATTAAACCCTCCGATTTGTTAACATAAAACAATACTGTAATGTGTGCCTTACTGTAATCCATGGTTGTTTCCCTTCTCTTTGCTGCTCTTCCTTTTAAATCTGTATCTCTTCTCATGCTGGGCAGAACTTCTGTTTTGCAGCAGACTGCCTAGTCTCTGAAATGGATACACTGTGTCTGTGTGTTGGTTTGAAACCTGAGCCAGCACTACAGGAAGAGGCAACCAGCTGCAAAGGGAAGTACTCCCCAAGCATGAGAAGACATGAGGATTTAAAAGGAAGAGCAGCATAGGGAAGGGAAACTACCATGGATTACAGTAAGGCACACATTACAGTATTGGTTTATGTTAAAAAATCTGAGGGTTTAATGTCACTTTAAAGAAAACTACCCACAGCTGATCTCCTTCACAAAATGCTAATTGCCTGACTGTCTCTGTTCATTTTCAGTCACTAACCCAAAACAAACATGCAGCACAAGTCCAGAACGTCCAGATCTGCATACTTTTTCCGGGTCAGTACATTTAATCCAGAACTCCAGATCTGCATAGTTGTTCTGGGTCAGTAAATGTATTCCCAAAACAAACGTGCAGCACTTCCAGATCCAGATCTGCACCCTTGTTCTGGGCCACTAATTTGAGTCCAGAACTCCTGATCTGCATACTTGCTCCGGGTCAGTGATTTTTATAAAGCTAATTGTGTGACAGCCAAGTTTGTAGCATTTTCAGAAGGAAAGGTCAACATTGGAAATAAAAGCATGTTTCTCAGTGTAGGTTTTCTGTAACATTTAAATATAAATTCACTTTAATAACATTAACAAATGATATGATCAACTAAAACAAACGGTAGCCATAAGGAAAAGGAGTTGAACTGACTAATGTACTTTGCAGTCTCACCTGTCCAGTCCACCAACCATAAGAAGTTGTTTGAACTGCTGAGGGCTCTGAGGCAAAGAGTAAAATTTGCCATGCTCCTGGGTTGGCACCACAAATTCTTTAGCACCCTGGCAATAAAAAAAACAAATTGGGTCATAACAATGAAAGAAGGGATAAGTAAGGAGAGACAGCTCCATATACAACCAGTGATATAGGATGGGCAATTCCTTCCATAAAGAAGTGGTATGTGTGTGGAGAGGAACGATCAGGCTGAGTACACTGTGCAGAGCCAGACAGAGATCTCCGATACATTACTATAGGAAGACTGATAATACGGACAGATACTTCACCTGCACATATTCAGTAATTCAGCTTCCATATTGCACTTTACAAGTTACAGCCCATTAGGTGAGCTGACGACCGCAGGATTCGAACCCTGGTCTCCAGCAAATCTTTCATTCATTCAGTTCACTGCTCTTACCCAAGGAGCCACTGCCCAGTCCCTGCACAAGACAAGCAAACCAGAGCACATACCCCCGGGGTTCTTTTAAACAAAGTTGGTGTTTCAACGTCCACAAATCCTGAAACAAAAGAACACACTCTTGTAACTCATCATACAAAATAAATCTTCACACTTTGCATATAAATGGCAAATAAGGACACAGCAGGAACTCAGACATGTTACAGAAGGAAGGTATACCTTCTCATACAGATATTATGCCTCTAGCGTCTCCCTCACCATTGGTATTGCCAAAATTAATAACAATAGCAGTTTGGTTTACGTAAATTTGTAAAACAGAAATTGTGTATATAGAAGACCAAATATAAATATTAGTTTAAAAGCTTCAACTAAAAATAAATTTTAAAAAAGGAGAATGCAAGAAAACCATGCTTCCAATATACCAGCCATAATGTCCTCTATATGAATCCATTGCAGGCTGGTTCTTTTAAATATTGATATTATTGTAATATTAAAGTAGATTTCAAGTCAACAGAACACAAATAAGAATAGTGTAATAAAGATGGCAATGCTAATGTATGAGCTAAATTCCTTTTTTATGTCAGTCATGCGGCAGCTCTTTTATTGATCTGTGGACAAAGGCTCTGGAAGAAGAGAATCACTTCGTCTCTCCCTCCCTGAGCCACTTCGTTCAAGCCTAGAGGGCAGTACAAAGGGTACTGTTAGGCAGACTTCCCAACAGTACATGTGGGCGCTGTGTGCGTTGGCATATACAGCTCCAGCCCACCTACAGGAGTGCTGAAAGGGTGACATCAATATAGAATACTGCAGCAGTGAAGGAAGCGTTGTTACCCTTAAAAAGGAAATGAAAAAGTGACACCAAGAACTGACACTTACCATGCTGGTTACACAGATATTCTCTCATCTTCATCACCATCTTGGACCTTATTCTGAGGTTGTACTGGAGCCGGGCACTGCGAATGTCCAGATAACGGTATTGCATTCTCAAAGTTTCTGATTTCTGGTAGTAAAATACAATTTTTAAAACACTGTTCAGTGTGATGTCAGTCATATTTGAAAATGTAGCATGCAAATAAATATACACACCAACTCTGTCTCTGGGGTTAAATGGTGCTATGTCCATACGAGTTTGCTTTAATGCTGCCCAAATCATCTTCATGTGCTTACCTTGTATTCACTCCACCAGAAGCAAAGCCAAGTATCAAGACTTGGAGCTTACACAGTGCTGAGGACTCTCTCCCCGTCCCCACCTAAAGCTGGCCATACACCTATAGATTATCTGCAGATTTTCTGTGGTCAGATGAAAAACGCGCAACAGATTCCTCCATCTATGCTAAACTGTGTGAATGGAGGAATCTCCCACTGGGCCAGGCTTCAGTATCTTGCTAGTCGGCCCCAGTGGCTGTCAACATATCTGAACAATCTGATTGGATGCAGGCATTACTTGGGTGTTTTGAGAGCCAGTGGGGCCAACTAGCAAGATACTGAAGCCTGGCCCAGTGGGAGATTCCTCCATCCACACAGTTTAGCGTAGATGGAGGAATCTGTTGCACGTTTTTCATCTGACCACAGAAAATCTGCAGATAATCTATAGGTGTATGGCCAGCTTTACAGTGCTAGAAACCTGAGCAGCCAATTACCAAAGCTGTTAATGTGGGAATGAGTCACGTGCCCCTCATACATGGAAGTACCATGTATTTCACCTCACTGGTAATGTCCACACATAGCATCAGGAAAACATGGGGAAACCATTAAAATTTACCTGTATGCGCTGCATGAGCAAAGCTCAGGTCAGCTTTAAATTAGCAACTTTAGTGGTTGTAATCAGAGGTCCTGAGTATTAACCTTAACACACAAATGTAAAATCAATAACAGATGTGTAGGGGAAAAGATAAATAGGACAAAGCTAAGAATCACCTTCACAAAGTCTTTAATCTCAAAGGGCAGCGGTCTGCAGGGGTTCAGGATCTGCACTTCCTTCACCTGAACTTCAATGGCTCCTGTGGGCATATTCTAGAATCAGAACACACAGTACAACTGGTAAAAGACAAACAGAATAATGACAGACTATGTAAACACTGAACAGTAAAATTCTACAAAATGCAAGTACCCAAAATAAGGTTACAACAACCACAGACTGTAAGATCATCCCTCCTTTAGTTTTACCAACATCTATTGTTGGTAAAACTAAAGGAGATCGTACATTGTACAATCAGATTGCAACTTGAGACTGATAAGAAAAAGGAAAGACTCACAGGATTCTCCTGGCCAGACGGGCGGGCTATGACTGTTCCCTTTACCAGGAGCACGGACTCTAAAGGGGTCCTTTTCATCTGATTCCTCACCTCAGTGCCATGCTGCCAAAGAAAAAAAAAATAAAAAATCAGGGAAAGCAGATTAAAGTATCTATAAAATGAGAGGATTTAAAAGACAACACAATACAAAATAGCACATCTCTGTTATGGACAGGCAAGGAGCTACGCCTCACTAAGCCTTCAAGGCCATCCATAACCCCGCTGGGGAGCTCTCCCCTTTGCCAATGGAAAGCTGTAACAGATAACATTCAGACAGCATAGAAGTTCTGTTTCATGTATATTCTAGTGTATAGGAACGTATGTAGTTGTCTTTGTCCTATGTAGCTCACATGTAAATTCAAGTTCAGCCTGTGATGCCTTTGCTGGGATAGGGATAACTCAGACCACCGGGGCCCAGATCAGCTACACCCCCCACAGTATGGCATCCATGGAGGCTGCCTTTTCTGCCTCAGGCCGGCCCTGGTCCCAGGACAACAGCACAAGTGAAGATCAGATAACCTAGGGGTAGGCAACCACAGCACTCCAGCTGTGGTGAAACTCCAAATCACATCATGCCTTGCCTCTGGGAGTCATGCCTGTGGCTGTCAGAGACTTGCAATGCCTAATAGGATGTGTAGTTCAGCGACAAATGGAATGCCGAAGTTGCCTACCCCTAAGATAATCTTTTCTATAGAAGTTGAGCTTGGTTCAATGCCACCTCCTGCCTATTGGTCAGTGAAGCCAACTAAACGCATTAAGGGACCTATAGGCAGAATAAAGAGGTGGTAGCAAAGGAGACAACTTTGACGTTTACAACACAAGTAAAAGATATGTATATAAATTCAGCTGCCTACGTCTCTGGATCTACTGATTTTAAACGTGGCTTTCACTGAAGATAACCTCTGCTTATGCAGCTTTACATCTTATGCCCAGGCTTGTGATGACCATACACTCAATCGGTTATATTAGGTGATGAGCTCAGATATTGGAAACAAGGAAACTTCTATTTCTTGGAGCTCTCTAATTCTTGCTAGAGACACTATTTGGTTCCTGATCAAAGCTGCACTTAATCTTATAGACAAATCCCAACCAGACAGTCAACTAACAGCATGCATACCTCCTCCTCTGGGAGAATAACCTGCGTCAGTCCATGGAAATCCCTCAGTATAAGAAACATATCTCCTCTGTGGAAAGAAAAAAAGAGGGGGTATTATTAACAGGACCATGATTTCAATCCATACATTAATAAACAATAGTTCTCTACAAGGGGACCACCTGCAGATCTTGGCTGTCTTCCCCATTGGTCACTCTGTCACTGCTCTGGATACAACACTTAGAAGAGAATTAAACAAAACTGGAAAAGCCAAATCTGGAGGAGCTGTGCTTGGTAACCAATCAGCTACTATCTTTCATTTTCAAGTCTTAGCTGAGCAAACTAAAGATAGAAGCCGATTGTTTGCCCACCGGCAACTGCTCCAGTTTTGATAAATCCCCCCCTTTGTCTTTTTAGCAGTTTCACATCCTATCACAGCGTTCCGTTGGGGAAGATATAGAATGAGGATGTAAAAGAGGTTTTTATCTTATACAGATATTAATACAACTGCTAAACAACTGATGGATTGTAAAAGGTCCAACACAACCTACTAAGAATGTCTGTTTATATCCACCCAGATTTTCCCTTAAAAACCTGGCAAAGGTTCTAACATTTCCTCACTTTATCCAAAGTGCTTGGAGTTTGCCATAAAGCATACTTCAAGGCAAAAAAAAAATAGAAATCTACAATACATGCAGAGTTTTCAATGTTTTATGTCTTTACAAAGCCCCTACAAGTACAAATATACCTTATAAAAAAAAAAAGAGTTAAAATACCTTATAATCTGCAAAAAAATGCACTCAATTCTTGAGCCCTGCTGTGTGTGGACTGGGTGGTGTCAGTACTGCCTTATGTGTTTTGCTAAACTACTCAACCACTCTCTACAACATAAAGGCTATTCATTCTGTGGTTCAAGATAACAAATCGGAAGGCTGCTTGAGGTAACACAGGGATCGAGCAGAGGACGCAGGACAGCTCTGAATGTCTGATAAGATCAACAGGGTTTTTATTCTTGCACTTATCAAACAAACAAACACGGCAAATATTTCTCACAATATATTTAACAGACCAAAATGAAACAAATAAGAGAAGTTCATTGTTGGGGTTTCCATCCACTTATAACAGATGCACCAAGTAGAAACAGTTGTAGTATACATGTATCAGTGTCTCTTTACAATAAATGTCTAAGACCAAACAGTATTGCTGCCAGTGAATCCATCTAAAACTGGCCATACACCTATAGATTATCTGCAGATTTTCTATGGTCAGATGGAAAAAGTGCAACAGATTCCTCCACCTACGCTAAACTGTGTGGATAGAGGAATCTCCCACTGGGCCAAGCTTCAGAATCTTGCTAGTCGGCCCCGCTGGCTCTCAAAATACCGGAACAATCCGATTGGATGCAGGCATTGTTCAGGGATATAAACAGCCAGCGAGACCGACTAGCAAGATACTGAAGCTTGGCCCAGCAGGAGATTCCTCCATCCACACAGTTTAGTGTAGATGGAGGAATCTGTTGCACGTTTTTCCATCGGACCATAGAAAATCTGCAGATAATCTATAGGTGTATGGCCAGCTTTATGCAGAGCTAGACACAACGCTGGGATGTTCTAGAGACCCATCAGGTGAATCTGATGGGTCGCCCCACTGCGTGCTGTTGTCCCACACATAGATCATCACAGAACTAGATTGTCTCTATGGAGATGCAGTGGCACACTGGTGTCCTGCACTGCAAGATAGCAAAGGCTGGATTCACCAGCAGTGGCAATGTTAAGCCATCGTTGTTTATTTTGAAGAGAGAGACTGCCCTTCGAATACATACATCCATCCTTACAATTGTGACTAATTCCATGAGATGTCACTAACATTTATTGGTGGGCCTGTTTGTATACATGGATTTATAAAGACAGAAGACTGCCTGCCATCCTGATCCTTCCTTTACTACCACCAGGTTAGTTACCAGCCTAGATTTTACTGGGTAGAGAAGGACCAGGATATCAGCCCAGGTTCCTTGTAAGGGAAGGCACCGTAGAATAGCTGGAGAGTCTGTTTTCTGTGTATGAACAATCCATGTCCTTGCACTGTAACAACAATGAAGGGAATTTATCAAAAGTGGGACAAAAACTGGAGCAGTTGCACATGGCAACCAATCAGCTTCTCTCTTTCATTTTCAATTCTTAACTGAACAAACTGAAGAGGGGAGCTGATTGGTTACCATGCACAGCTGCTCCAGATTTTGTCTGCTCCAGTCTTGATAAATTCCCCCCAATGTATGTACATATCTTATTGAGGAAGTCATTCCTTTACTATGCCATTCAAATCCAGATAGTGCCTATACAATACCTACAAAGCAAGTTACTGGATTCCACACAAGGGAATGTAGGCCGTTATATTTTGGATGACATTCCCCCTCATTTCTATCGTTGAGAAAAGAAAAGGAGACTGTACGTAGCGCAAAATTCTGCATGCACCCAGCACTCACCTCTGATACTGAAGCCAGCCGCACAACGTGACTTCCTGACCCACGTGAGCTGCGTTCAATTCTCCACATGTGTGTGACCGAGAAACAAAGCTGCTCAAATCTGCAGGAAAATATAACAAAACAAATCATTCACATAGAAGAGCGGTGGCCATCTTCCCTGATACAGAGGGACTCCAGTGCAGCCCCTGACATCACCAAAGGGCCACACATAAAGGCTGATTTACTAAAGAAACTCAGAATGTTCACAGTAAATCGTGTGAATAATGAATCCAATTAGAAAAACGTGTGAATTCTGGGTAAACGTTGTGTAAATCCTGTGTGAGAACATTTAGAAATAGATCCCTATGTATTTATTATTGGATTCTGAAATATTGATATCAATGTGATTGTGATCACTCGCAGTCTGGACAAACAGTTCCTTGATTGTTCCATTATAGGCAAGCAGGTGTTTTAGAATGAGCCCAATGAAGAATAATCTTACTCTGTCTTTACCTATTTTCAGAGCCACCGAATACGTTTTATATTCTGTTAAAATAATGTCCTTCAAATCAGGCATGGAAATATTTACAGTGTCAATCTGGCCATACACGGTTAGAGTGTCAGGTGTCTGACCGGAATTGGCCAAAATTCCAACAGTGGGTGGTCCTGCCGGCAAGACAAAAGTTGAACTCTCAAATTGACTTTTATAGCCGTAGCTGGGTTGGGCAAACACTAACTGCAGCCAATCAGCTGCAATTCCTGTTTGAGTATTCTGACAGCAGTAGGTCACCGGCAGTCAGAATACAATAGCCCAGCAGGGAGGGTTACCTCCATCCACGCTGTTAGATTCTATTAGATTTCTTTTCCTCGGCCTGCAGGCAGATGTATGGCCAGCTTTAGCTTGTCACCTGTACCAACAGACGCCGCCACTTTATTAAACTGATTATAGGAACCCCATCACAGATACTACTGGAACTACCTTGAATAGTAAAGAATCTCTCACCTGGAGTTTTGGGACTGCCATGATTTGTACCAGAACTGGCAGCCTGTATCCTGTGCACCAGGCAGAAGCTTCTGATAACCTGCCGTCTGCTTACAGCTCCACAACCAATCAACAATCTGAGACCAGCACGAAGAGCCATTGTATGTTCAAAAGGGCCGGCCGGCCATCAACATGCGTTCAATATGCCTGTGACATGGGGGCGGAATGTGAACTCTCCAGTGACGTCTCCTTCCTTAGACAGCAACTTACTGCAAGACAAAACAGTCACACATTTTTGTTATTATAATACAGGATTTCTATAATGCCAACAGTGTGTGCTGCACTTTCCAATACAAAGGGAGACAGTTACAATACTAGTCCAAATAAGATAATTAGGTGGGCCCTGGTAGTGAGAGCTTACAATCGGAAAAGGGAGGAGCAAGTGACAGAAAAAGGTAATAACTGTGTGTGGAGAGGAGTTGACGGAGAAGGTCAGTTTGGTTGAGGTGGGACAGGATTCCCTGTAAAGAGGACTTTTACACATGGATATCAATGTCCGTTGCATCACAACCCAAAGAAAAGAAATATTAGGTCTTATTCACACTTATGAGGCGTCATCTCCAGAAGCAGGATTCCTGCAGCAAGAATCTGTGTAATGCTGCGGCAGGAGACACAGGTCACATCTGGACAGCTGCGGCCGCCTGTACATAGCAAGCGGCCCCAGCTGTCCATCCGTGTTCAGATATATCACACATGGAGAGACAGACTATCACCTGGCGATCATTTGTATCTAGCTGCAGGTATTAGATCCATGTGTGATTACAGCTAGGGATGCACCGCTACCGATACTAGTATCGGTATCAATGCCGAGTATTTGGACGAGTACTCGTACTCACCCAAATGCTCCGATGCCTAGCCTTATACCTCCGGTATCAGGAAGCCGGGCAGTGAGTTATTACACGCTGCCCGGCTTCCTGATTGGCTGGGAAGCCAGCTCCATGGGTTTCGCGCAAATCTGACTTTAAAAGTGGAAATACACTTTAAAAAGCAAGAAACAGGAGTACAAAAACACAATGTCAGGGGCTACCATAATATTTAAATGTGATGAAAGTTACCTGATTCTCCAGTGCACAAAAGTTACCACTACAAAATGACCTTATGGGCACAAGGGAACCCCAATGTAATTGTCAGATTACCCTTTTCACGTGCTTCACCTGTAACATTGTACTGGTCATCATATATTCAGAGACGGTCAGAAGGTGGGAGAGGGCGGGGCCAAGTGCTGACTTCAAAGGGGAAGTCACTATTATGTTCAGCATCTTCTAAGTCTTTCCTCCCCAGCCTGAGGCTGGGTTCACACCTAGGCGTATCGAATATGCGCGTTTGTTGCGAGATTCGCTGTAAAAAAACGCACGACAAACGAGCGTTTCCGAGGGCTACTTGGCTGTATCCCAATGGAAACGCGCGACAAAAACGCCCCAAAGAAGCTCCTGTACTTCTTTGGGCGTAGGACATTTTGTAGCGCTTCATACGGCCTGTAATACGCCCAGGTGTGAACCATACCCATAGGAAATAATGGGATTACGGTGTTTGAACGTTTTGCAGAGCGTTCGAACACGCTTCCAAACGCCCAGGTGTGAACCGGGCCTTAAACGAGCCATCAACTACCTATTTAGCCACATGTACTGCGAAACAATTCAATTCTCAAAGATCAAAACAAAAGGACCTAGCACATGGGCACTGTGTCATATATATGGAATACAGACTCCCCCTGTCGCACACAGTGCTCCCTCCCACCAGCTCATATGTCCTATAGTGACATAGGAGACAGTGGGAGAAACCACAGTGTATGGTGGGGGGAGCAGGCTCCACTCATAGACAAATGTAGAATATTTGCAGTGGACGGGAAGCATTGAGGAGGCAGAGATTTAGCAAACACGCTACCAGGAAAGGTGAGTATATCCCGTGTTATGTTACATACAGAGTGAAGTTGTGCTGACGGGGTCACTGTAAGTGAATTACAAGTCTCTGTGCTCCAAATAAACCATAGCCTACAAATGTGCACAATTATACTACAAGACACTAATTGATATTTACAGACATATGTATGTCATATATGTGATCATACATGGCTCTCTGACCTTCATTTCATTTATAAGTCAGGTGACCTTCCAGTTCCCAGACACAACAAACCTTTAAAAAAATCAATTCATTAAAATGAGTGAGTACAAAAGAGCCTAAAAGTATTAAAAATAACACAAATCACCAAATATTACAAGGAGGTCATCGTATGAGTATGTAACATTTACCTGTCAGTGTCTACACATCAAGCAGCGTGGCGACTTCCTTTCTGAATCACGTGATGCAATCCAGGAGCTATCACCCACACACCACGTGACACCGTCACCCACACACCATACACATAATATGCTCAGTTTTTCATTTCAAACATTACACTCAACGACAGCACGCCTAACACATATCTCTCCCTACAGTACCAGCCAGTACACAGAACACACAGCGAATATCATACTTCACATTCGAGCTGCCGATAATACAGGGCGGCCATCTTTACTAAGGGCACCTAGCGTATTAACCACTGCCGCGTATTACGGAAGTGTCCTGCGTTCCACGCCTCGCTCTGGGGAGCCAACCTAACATCCGGGAAGCGAGGGGGAATTTGAAATTGTAACCGCCAAAATGGAGGTGGATCCCTCAGTGTATGTGCGACACTGAGCCGGCGAGAGACTCCGCTTTCAATTTTTTTTATGTGAATGTGACTTATTGTAAGAAGATTGTTCCTGTGGAGCGGATGGTACATGTGTGCGGAGCTGGGAGCAAGCTGCAAGGCGCTGGATCGCTGTAAGAGGCTTCTACAGATCATTGTTATCATGGTACACCTAGTTATATGTACTATATAGTGTAATGGCTGGAAATATGTACTGCATGGTGTGGCTGGATACACACATGTACTAAAGAGCATTAGAGCTGGATACACACATGCACTGTGTGAAGTGATACAGCCGTATACGTGCGCCGTATGCAGGGGCGCAGCCGTATACGTGCGCCGTATGCAGGGGTGCAGCCGTATACGTGCGCCGCATGCAGGGGCGCAGCCGTATACGTGCGCCATATGCAGGGGCGCAACCGTGTGTGTGCGCTGTAGGTGGTGTGACGTCCGGATCCGTGTACTATAGATGGGTACATGCACTTTAGGGTATGGCTGGATGTCCCTGTTGATACCTGCATTGATTAGAATAAGACAACACCAGCAGGGATGCTGTGACTTGGTATGCAGATTCTTCTTGTATTTGTCACTATGTGCACGTGAGATCTCCTCTTTTATCATAATATTGGAAGTAAACGTTACACTGGTAAAACATGCCACCGCGGAACCTGTCTTCATTTGTATACACAGATTCCATAGTTGATGGATGAACCGCATTTTCAGGAACAGACTCTGTTTTTATAGGTATATTTCAAGGGGATTTTGTTTACTTATAAACCCAATACGGTGCATGGAAATGTAGTGGTTATCATAATACAGTGTACACAAAGCTGTTGGTTAGAGAAAGAAGTGACGCAACTTTATTTCTGCGGCACGTCTCCATGCAGGTATCGGCTCTTTAGTAACGCATCATTAGGAAATGCTACTAGCTTGTGTCTGCCATATGTCTTCATTTTTATTCTTCTTTTTCTTCCTTCAGGCTATGCAAACGCCTACTGATGGGGTGTCAACCCCCAAAACCAAGTCACTATTGCGAAGCAGCAGTGCCCCCTACCTGAGCTCCAGGTACCCTCTCGGAAGCCTTCATTCTGTTCGGCGACGTTCATCATATCGCCTCCCGTCTAAGAGGAGGGTACCACAAAACACCCCTATACAGGTAGGTTCTCCTATTCTATATTACACATCACAGAATCACTTTTCTAGTGCTAGGAAGATGTTTGTATTTCTCTGGCTTCTGTTATTTTGGGGACACATAGACATCCCTCGACTGCGAGAAAAAAAGAAACCAGTGGTGTCACAAGGTAAGGGGGTTACATCATCAGTGGGGGTGACGCCAAAATGACTGACAGTCATTTTGGTGTCGCCCCCTTTTGAAAGGTCGGGCACTTGGTCATGGAACTATAAACTCAGAAAAACAAGAAAGCAGACAATCTATTCTGATCTACGTAACATTTTCAATGTAATAATTGACGGCTGATGTATAAAGGCTTCACACAGTGTATATCTGGGTGAATGCCATTCGCACAACATTCAAGCTTCTGGATGGTGCAAGGGAGCATAGGAAATTCCTTTGCTGCTCTAGCTTTATCCAGCAGCTGTAATGTCATGTGAATGACATTCACCCAGATATACACTGTGTGAAGCCTTTATACATCACCCCCACCTGCAGCCAATTTGGGATAACATCTATTTTACGTTTGTTACATGTTCACTGCAGCAGGATAACATATATATATATATATATGTTATCCTGCTTACTTTTCTACTTGCTGAAAAATGTTACTGCGCGTTCCCCTTTTATGTAATGTTAAGCAGGGGGCTGGAAAGTTGTTTTTACCATCACTAACCCTGCCTCTGCTGTGCTGGGAGATCTCATTATCAGTTCTAAACTAGATGTCTATTTTTTTTTTTATTGTAGCCAAGGTAAAAGTGAAGAAGAGCAATGGCTGGAAACTAAAGTTTTATAAGAACAGTTTGTTCAAATGTGAAGGTTTCCTGTCTGCCTGGTGCAGTAACATCCTGTACAATTTGGGGTGGAAGAGATCTTCCAGCATGGTCAGTTTCTGTGCTTGGAATTGTTAGTAGCCATGGCCAAGAAGGCACTCTGCCTATGAAGGTCAGGATGGCTTAAAGTGCAACTGAAACCAAGATTATTGTTTTTTTTAAAGTTTTGGATGGAGTAAAGAGGGATTAGAAGACCTGTCAGGTTTTCATTGTTGTCTATATTCCCGTTGGGGGAGATTCACCCTCTCTATTTGTCCCGGTGTCCATTATCACAAAGAGTGAAAGTAAAAACAAAATCCCAAATTTTTAGTTCAATTGGAACAGGGATAGATGGCAAATCTTTCAATTGGGAGGCTGCTTCTGTGGACCATGTTGACCACCAGAGATTTCCTCTCACTTCCTGTTGTGACTATCGGATTGGAATTCAAGGGAAACCTCCCCTATGGGGCACAGATGGCACAAAAAAAAAAACACAGACGGTTATAATCCTTCCTTACCGTGTAAGCCAACCTTGTTCTCACTGTAGTTCAGATTTAAAGTGTATTTCCACGTTTGAAGCCACATACTTTAAATTTGTTACATGTTTCCATTCACGTGGTATAACTTTTTAAATCTGGTAATTTACGTGTTCTCCTTACAAGACTTCTCTGTATTGACTGTTTTCAGGATACCCTTGATCCACAAAAGGCTGCTTTGCTGCTTCAAAAGCAATGGACTCTTTACAGTGTGACCCCAATGTATAATTTTTCATATGACAAGCTGAAGGAATACTCCAAGCACCTATCCGCCACCATAGCGGCTGAGAAGCAGAAGGGGGTTGCTATTGATCCAGGGTCAGACCTTAATCTGAAAGCCAGCTTTTCCTGTCTCCCTGGACTCAAGGGGAAAGAAAGAGACCCAACTGCAGTTCTAGTTCAGGTGAGTGTGTCTGCACTTGACTTTAAAAAAAAAATATACATCTGCAATACATGCACATTTCACTACTTTTTATCCCTTGAAACATGCTGCAAGTACAGAAAAATACCTGCTGATCTTCTAAAAAATCAGAATACAACCCCCTATGTTCTGGAAATGACAAGGGGGAGGTGTTTAGTCCAGGACCAGAAAACTCAAGCAGGATTGATAGCACTGGTTTGGATATCGGCCCAGCAGAAGCTCAGACATCAAGTTGGATTTCTGGCAGATCAGTAGGTACTTGCAGTGGTTTAACAAACTCCTACATCATTCAGACGCTTGGACCTTTGCCAGAACAGGCCAGCATTTGGCATTGACTATGGAGGCTGCTGCCGATATCTGCAGACACCTCATACCTGCAACAGTTTTGTTTTCTCCTCCTATATTGCTTGCTTAAAATTGAACATACGGGGCAAAGCAACAAGTTCATTTAAAGTGCTCCTCTGCCCAGACTATGGACCTTTTTAATGATTTACAAATTCTTAACAAGCAATAAAGTGCTTTAAAACAAGCCTTCTCCGGCCTGCCGAGCTGCTTGTGATCTTTGAGAATGGATTACTTCGCATTACAACAGACTCGAGTCGAGTTTCTGATCGGTTTCTAATTTATGGAACATCTGCTATGTGTGTACATATATATTAGGAAAAAAGATGAGATTTCGCTGCTTCTGTTGTGCACTTTCAAATTTCTACTTAATGCCTGTAGCTACAGAAGTGAATGAGGGCTTTAAATTGCTTTTACTGCTTGTTCAGAATGTCATTATTTGAATGCGGTGAGCACCAGTTCACTTTCACTGCCCCCTTTTCCCAGCTGCATATCGTCACCTTCCCTTTACTTCATCTGCTGCTCCCTTTAGCCTCTGGCAATTAAAGGAGAACTATGAGGTGAGTGATTTGCACTTATCCTCATAGTTAGAGCCGACGTGTGACATTGAAACTGTCACAAGTCGGCTCTACTGATCAGGAAGTGAGCTAACACATACTGTCGCTCGCTCACTTCTCGATCATGTCTCTGCAGAGAGCAGTCATTGTCAGTCACAGCTCCCCGCAGGGATTCCCCCCGCCTTCTCCGACGCTGACTGGAGGAACGGATGGGAGAGGGGGCTGGCTCTGCCTCTCGATAGGCAGAGTCCTCTGTCAATCAGCCGGTTCGGTGGATCTCGACAGTACAGTATTGTCGGGATCCGCTGCGGCGCGCTCAGTATATAGCGAGCTATATACTGAGCTTTGGGTCGTGGGAGGATGTTAGTATATGTTCTTCCCTAAAGAGAACTATGGGATAAAAAGGTTACCCCATATTTCTCTTAAGAGTAATGTTAGGCGCTTTCAGGAATGGGATGCATGCAGAGATAAACACCTTCACTTTAACACTGTACATTTCCTTCCCAGCTGATCTGTTCTGCTGCCAGGAGTGAGGAAAATGCTTGGTACTTCCACGGAGGAGCATGTGACACTCTCCTTCCTCTTATGTGACAAGCTGGTGATTGGCTTAGCGCTGTCACTGGTTGCAGGAGGGACTCCTCAGCCCTGTGTAAGCTCTGATCAGAGTGACTCAGAGCTTACATAGGACTTCATTTCCTTCCTGCTATTAGCTGATTGGAGAAGCAGGAGAGCAAAGGAAAGGTATGTGCCATTGGGCAGGGGGCATTGAAGAAAATGTTGCTTTGCTGTATATGGAGCAAAGCACAAGTTTGCTTTAACCCTGTACATTACGTTAACCATTTTAAACCAGTACAAAAATATCAGACAATCCTGCATCCGGACTGGGGACAAAAAAACAAACGATACTCCTGTGTTCTTCATTACAAAACTACTTAAGTTTTCTTCTAATTTTCTTTTTCCATCTGCCAGATTACTGGAAAATCGCAGCTCTCCAAGCCGGGCACAGAAGAGCGGATAGTGTGGACTGGTTGGTTCTGCGGAACATTCACAGAGGATGACATATTAGAAGTGTTACCAGAGACTTTCACATGTCTTCCGTTGTTTCTCATTAATGGGTCAGAGTCGTTCACAGCTATAGTGGGCACCTGGTTCCAACAGGTCTTTGACTGCTGTTTTGCTAAACTGGTGATCAGGTCACATGATCTTAGGTGGTTGGCTGCTATGTGTGCAGGATATGAAGTACATGGACATGTGCCCACCACAGAACTAGTGTTCTCTGTGCCAGTCGAGCCACACATGGACATCTCATTTGCCATCCATCCGGAGGATTTTAAAACTCTGTGGCATGACATACAAAAATCTAAGGATGAAGTGACTGTGGAGGAGGTGGAACATTTATTTCAATGTCTTTATGCACATTTCTTCAGACATTTTAAAATCCACTTATCGGCTACGCAGCTTGTAAAGGTGACCGTGACTGTGGCCTCAGCACACTGTGACGGCAAAGTAAAGGTAAGCGTTTTGTCTCGTGTTTTGGGTCAATGACGGAAGCTGGAGACTAGGGATGCACCGATACTGGTATTTCGGTTAGGAGTACCGATGTATATATTTTTTCGGTACTTGCTAATACCGAGTACGGGAAGTCCTATTCAAGAAGCCAGGTGGCGTGTAATGAGGCGACGAGGGAGCATGGCTTCCAGGCCAATTGGAAAGCTGGGCAGCGTGTAATGACGCGCTGCCCGGCTACCTGATTGGTCAGGAAGCCGGCTTCATGCTCGTCATTACACTACGCCTGGCTTCCTGATTTGCCCGGAAGCCGGCTCCATGCTCTCGTCACAAGTGACACGAGAGCATGGGTAATGTGTGTAATGATTTCATCATGCCTGAAATAAGGGGGTTTAGTCTTCGTTTTAGGATGTTGGGTGGAACCATGCAAATTCCCAAGCCCTACTACATAGAGGCCTTTGCTTCCATACACTACATTGATGCAGTTTGCAGCAAATGACTGTATATGGTCCATAAAACAGTTCTGAATGTACAGTTGACCCAGGGGTATTTAAAGATGATGAAGATATCCTAAATGAGGTATAAACCCATTGATTTGCGATCTGTGACATATGACATGCAGATACCTTATGTTTTAAGACGGCTCGGCTGTGCTTGGCCCAAAACAAGCCACATATTCTGATTGAGATCTGTAGCTTTTGTTTTGCCTTTCTCCCATAAAGCTATGACTGGTAAAACACCCGGGTAATAGTTGTATTCATTCCCTCTCCAATCTCAGCAATTGAGGCCGATAATATTTTCAGAGTGGTCATAGGTCTCCTCATAAGAAGCCTCCCCTTGAAGTCTCCTTCCTCTACAGTCGCTCACTTTTGGTTCACGGCCTGTTTACAGCTGTGCCGTACTCTGCTTCCTAAAGGCTGATCTAACTGTACTCGAAGGAATATTCAGTTCATCTGTAGATATATGCAACAAGAGTTTTAACTCTTAGAGACTATGTCCTTGTGTGTATCTACAGATTAGACAGATTAGATGTTATTGATACTGTTGGAAATTCCCCAAGTGGGGAATCCTCTCTGTATTTAGGCCTAAGGCATATTTAGAGACTTTTTCTTGTATCTTGCTTGACTTCTCTCAGGTATTGCTTTATCCTCCATGTTTTGGGTTATGCCACATTTTTAT
>NW_017306469.1:217692-218609 GCF_000935625.1 Nanorana parkeri | reverse complement strand
ACATTGTCAAAAAAACATTAATGCAATATCGCCACCTGGTATACAGTTGGTGTACAGAGCGCCCCAGAAATGTTACTTCCTGCCTCTGCGATTGGCTGGCTGGTTTTCTAGTAAGTACACAGGTACTTCATCTTTCCTCATTACAACACAAATGTACATTGATCAGCCAGATTGATATAGGAGTTAGGTGCCCATACACCTTACAATTATCTGCAGATTTTCTGTGGTGAGATGGAAAAAGTGCAACAGATTGGCCCAGCGGGAGATTCCTCCATCCACAGTTTAGCGTAGATGGAGGAATCTGTTGCACTTTTTCCATCTGACCATAAAAAATATGCAGATAATCTATAGGTGTATGGCCAGCTTTAAGGTGCCCATACACTGCTCGATTCTCGTACGAGAATCGGGCGAAATCCCGCGATCGTACGAGAATCGAGCAGTGTGAACTAAGACGTGCGACCGTTTCTACTGTATGGTCGCACGTCTTTTGTCGAGCCAACATGCTTGAAAACCAGCCGAGAATCGTACGATTCTCGGCGGGTTGCTAGCCCGATAGCTGCGGAACGGGCCGGTGTGCGCACGCGCACACTGCCCGTTCTGCATTGCCGTCATCGGAAGCCCACCCCTCAGCGGGGCGGGCTTTTTTTTTTTTCGCAAGTACGATCTGCCCGTCCAAGGTGGGCAGATCGTACGGGCTTTTAATGAGCATACGACCATCGCAAGACAAAAGTCTTGCGATGGTCGTAAGGTGTATGGGCACCTTTACTCTTTAAATTACAATTGCTTGATATTCCTTGACTACACCCAGGTGATCTCCATTTCACTAGTTATGCAACTCTAAAATAGTTTTTTTAGTTTGTAATTAAAGAAGAGCTCTAGAGGCACAGCCCCAAAAACATAGTAACATTGTCAACATA
>NW_017306469.1:185787-215465 GCF_000935625.1 Nanorana parkeri | reverse complement strand
TCTGCAAAGGCTGCTACTCTATGTTCACCCGAGCGTTTCACGAAGCCCCGAAAATTGGGGAGAGCGCGGACCCGGCATAGGAAGGGCTCCAAAGTGAGGATGAAGATGAGTGGGGAAAGGGGGCATCCCTGCCTTGTACCATTGGAGATGGAGAAAAAGTCTGAGCGGGCTTCGTTCACCCGGACGGCAGCCAATGGGTGTGAGTAGAGTGCAGAGATCCAGCGCATCATGCCAGGACCCAGGCCAATGTGGCGGAGAGTAGTCTGAAGAAAGCGCCACTCCACCCTGTCAAATGCCTTCTCCGCGTCGGTGGACAAGAGCATCAAGGGTGACCGGGTGGAGCGGGCATGATGAATTACATTCAACACTCTGGTGGTATTATCTCTAGGTTCCCGTCCGGGAACAAAGCCCGTCTGGTCCAAATGCACAAGGCCAGGGATGTAGGGGAGCAATCTGTTGGCCAGGATTTTGGCAAAGAATTTGAGGTCCAAATTGAGGAGGGCAATCGGGCGGTAGCTACTGCAAAGGGATGGGTCTTTGCCGGGCTTGGGAATGACCGCTATATGGGCACGTAGGGAGTCTCCGGGGAGGGTTGATCCCGACAAGAGGGAATTGTACGCCGCTAGGAAACGAGAAGAGAGGACATGAGAAAAGGTTTTGTAGTAGGGTAACGTATAACCGTCAGGGCCAGGAGCTTTACCCTGTTTGGCTTGTTTAAGGGCCATATCTTCCTGGGAGATTGGCGTATCTAAGTGTTCCCTGACCTCAGGCGGCAGAGTGGGCATCCCAGACCCCCTGATGTATCGTAGCAGCGCGGCACTGTCTAGTGGAGTTGGAGATGATCCCGTACCTGGGCTCAGGTTCTATAATGCGCGGTAAAAGCCCTGAAATTCCCTAGCCATGTCAGAGGATGACGTCAGTTTGGTTCTCGTGCTGGATGTGATGTGGGGTATAAAGGTAGCCTGGCGGGGGCCCCGCAGGGCCGACGCCAGGGCCCTGCCCGGTTTATTGGAGAGCTCATACAGGGTACGACGGCCCTTCAAAAGACCTTGCCTTACAGTGGAGAGAAGAAGGCCGTTGAGTTCCGCTCTCAGCGAAGCCAACTCCCTGAGATGGATAATTGCCAGGGATTGTTTATGAGCGATTTCCAAGGTATGTAGCCTGGCGAAGAGCTGGGCTACCCTAACAGTCCGTTCCCGTTTCATCCGGGCTCCGTGTCTAATCAAGACACCTCTGACAAAGCATTTATGCGCCTCCCACACCATCGAAGGTGGCGAAGATGGAGAGCAATTCTCAGAGAAATAGGAGAGGATAGTGGATTCTAGTTCGGAACGGATCTCTGGGTCTTGCAGCAATGATTCATTCAAACGCCACGAGGGGCATCTGGGGACAATGGGGAGAAGGTCCAGGGCCATATGGACCGGAGCGTGATCCGTCTCTGTTCATGGTGAAGTGGGAGTGAACCCAGTTGGGAGACACACTCTAGAGAGAGACTTGCCTTTGTATAATGTGTTTATATAGTGGGGAGGCAAGAGTTAAAAATGCATTTGCAAGTGTTGATGTACAGAGTATTGCTAATGAGAAGGGTAATACTGCTGAGTTAAAAAGTGCTAAAAATGCATGTTATGATACGATGTGTAAAAATGCGTTGTCTGCAGTGCAGGAAGGTGCAGCAGAAGTATCTCTGGAAACCTTTAGGGAGCCCTGTGAGTAGGAACCAGAGGTTACCCAGGACAGCTATGGTGCCGCCCTGCTGGGTACGGGTGAAATTGCAACCAGTAATGTGAGGTCTAATGACATAATTACTGAAATGAGCGATGGGATTAGTGTTCAGCTACCAGATACTTCTGTGTCTCCTCAGACGCATGGGTCGGTACTGCATTTGACAATGACTTGAGTCTTGAATGGTGTGAGCTGACCGAAGGGGTCATTGGGAAGACTGCTAGGGACCCCAAAGTGATTGATGGGGTTAGAGTAGCAACGGACTGCCAGGAGTTGGGTAGTGACAATCCCCATAGTGGTGACAGTATAGAGACAGGTACCTGGGTGACTTTGACGGTCTTGGCAGAGACAGATGGAGACTGGGTAGAAAGAAGGAAGGATGAGGGCCCGATGACGGTACAGGGTTACGGGTGGAAACGCACACGTAAAAAGACTGTACTGGGTCAACTTGGTACCTCCAATAGTGTAGTGGGGTCAGGGTCCGCCTTTATGGATGACGGACTGTTTGACAAGACCAGAGACGAAAGGGAAAAGTCTGTGAGAAGTGTTAGATGGTCAGGCAGGTTTTGGTGTGTCCGCTCCTCCGGATGCGAACAAAGGGGGGGATATGTGGCAGTGTAAGCCAATGCCACGGTGTAGGATGGCGACTTTGGCACCCAGGACTCTCAGCCAGAGGGGCTGAGAGGGTCCAGAATGTGAAACACGTTATAAGGAAGAACCTGGCTTTTCAGGTCCGTCCAGGTTTTCCTATTTGTAGCTGGGATCTGGAGCTCTGGAGATTTCGTAGAGCTCTGGGTGGGATGAGATCTCCAGTCCTGGGGCCAGGTGTTGCCATTGACCAGCCTGGGCTAATCAGGTGGCTGAGAGCAGCCTTATCAGGAAGCCAGCCCAGTGCTCAGGGGAGTGTTGGAGTTGTGTGTGTGCAGGGAGCACACGGACACAGACCACCTCGGGTGCGTGCTGGACGCACACGGAACAGCCAGGTAAGGTCGGTGACCCTAGGACCTGCGGTACAGACTGCTAAGAGAGCAGAGTGAGGGCTCACGAGGGGTGAGCAGCGTGAGTGTCTTGAAGCTGAGGAAAGCTACAGAGCCATAACAAGGACTGTCTTATGTTGCTGCTGCAAGCTATTTTGTGTTTACCCTTTAATAAACTGCATTTTACTTGACTTACCTGGACTACAGTGGAGTGTCCTTGTTACAAAATATATACGCAGTGGTACCTCGGTTCACGAACGCTTCCTGTTCGCGAACAATTCGGTTTGCGAACAGTTTGCTTCCCAACTCTGCATCGGGTGACAAACAAAATCACAGCCACATCCCTGCTCTGACACATGTTTGTGGATTCCTCTAGTCGAAATTGCGGTCTGATCACAGTTTGATTCGGTTCGCAACCAATTTGGTTTGCGACCAGAATCGTGGAACTAATTAAGTTCGTGAACCGAGGTACCACTGTATACGGCAGTGCTTGGCCTCCCATGCCTGTCATTTGACAATAGCTTGCTTATTAAACCTACAAATGGGCAGAATTGAAAAGCAAGATTCACCTCGCCTAGACTTTAGTGGGATTCAAAGTTTTTTACAAACTTGGAACAAAACTTGTGAAGATTTGTTTATCCCTACTCACCAAGTCCAGTTCATAGGATTTGTATGGAGTTAGGAATTGATTTGTGAAATGTACAATATTTTCTCTCCTGCCAAGAAGCTTTTGAAGTATCACAGCAGTTATGAAAATACTATATATTTTAGCCCTTTCCTAAATCACTATGGTGCTATTCACTAAGCTGCCGAAGGCAGCCAAATGAATAACTGAACCAAAGTGAAGGGAGCCAAAGCCTCTTTAGCTATTCACTGCAACCATGTACGGATATGTTGAGCTGTACATCGGCTGCATTTGGCTCTCTTCACCTCCCTTCGGCCGAAGGGAAGAGCCCGTTCACATCAGCCGATGCAACATCTGGATTGGCGAACGTTGGGCAGTTCCTTCTCTGCTGTTCACCCCTATTCCCAAAGGGGCTGAACAGTAAAGAGTTAATTGCCGAATGCTCAGCTCAGCATTCGGCTCGTTCATTCTGTTCGCTACCTCAGAGGTAGCAAACAGAATGGAAACTGTTACGGTATAAAAAAGTGTAGGAGTTCCCTTCCCAATTCATATTCACACCCTTTTAGGTTTGGCAGGAATTTTAAGGGGGACCCCAACACCAAAAAACTAAAAAAAATGTTGTGTGTCCCCTAAATTCCATTCCAGACCCTTGATCTAATCAGTGGCCTGGCAGGGCAGAAAAGGGGGGATGAGAGAGCACCCCCCCCCCTTCTACACCATACCAGACCACATGCCCTTGACATCGGGAGGGTGCTTTTCATGCTTTTCGTCATGACTCGCTCCATCCCTTTATTTACAGGGGCTTTTATTTTTTCAGCGAGGCCACGGGCATCGTTTATTGTGAGTGACGAGGATGTACATCGCTGCACAACGTCCTTGACCTTTTGGATTGCATCGTTGGACCATTTTTTTAACATTTTTTTTAACAATAAATGAATTGTCAAAAACTGACTTTTGTTTTTGTTCAGTTAAAGGACTTTTTCAAGATGTGGTGTTTTATTTACTATTTACTTTCCTGTTTGGTGAATAAGTAGGAATAACAACTACCCCTTACTCATTCATAAGGGGTGGCAGCATCTGGGTGCCCCCTTTATGAAACAGGTGTGGATAAGCCGCCCTGCCCGCAGACCCACACAACTCCCTGGCCAGGGTTGTGGAGAAAAGGCCTTTGTCCTCATTGGCATGGGGACAAGGTGCTTTTCCACGGGGTCCCCCCCAGAGAAGCACGCTCCCATTGTCGAGGGCATGTGGCCTGGTATGGTGCCGGGAGGGGGGGGGCACTTGCTCGTCCCCACTTTCTTGCTCTGCCAGGCCAGTGCTCATTTTAAAGGTCTGGTATGAGATTTTATTTGGGATCCCATTTTTTTAGGGGGGCATCGGGGTCCCCCTTAAAATTCCTACTATACCTAAAAGGTCTGGTATCAATTTATAGGGAACCCAACACTTTTTTTTTGCATCAGGGGTCACTCTTAACATTCCAATCAGACCTCAAGGGTCTGGTATGAATTGGGGAGGGTATTCGGCTAACCGGTGTGCTTTGACTGCCTTCAGATGCTGTACGTGCTATTTAGAATAGCGGGTACAGCCACTCTTCGCTATGGCTGAACCGAAGGGTTGCTGCAGCCGAAGTGAGCGAAGGATTAGCTGAATATTTGGCTACATCCTTTGGCTCTTTTGTGAATAACCCCCTAAATGTATATGTAAACACATACAGTAAACTCATGTATTTGCTTCCTTTTCATTTGTCAAATATACCTTTTTAATGTGTTTTGTTAATCCTGCCAGAAAGCTTGTGAGCTGATAACTTCCATACTCTCTGCCTCAGCTAACTTATCAGTTACACTGTTCCCAGCTTTCTATGTAGACTAAAGAACACTCCCTATCTTAGAGTGTCAAAGCTGTTCCTCCATGGATAGAGTATGGTTAAAAAGCCTATACAAATTTTTTTTTTTTTTTTTTTTTTTATCAGAAATCAGCTTTATTGTATAAAAGAAAACAAGGTACAATGAGACATAGAGGCACAGCCCCAAAAACATATAGTAACATTGTCAACAGACAGTAGAAGTAGAAGGTGAACATTGATCACAATAAGGCACCATTACATGACAGATCAGAATCTCACAATGTCATTAATATATATAATCGGTGGCCACAATGTGTATGTCTGATACATCTACTACAATCTGTAAGATATTAGGGACAGGTGTCCTGTGTATCGCGGGCCCAGACTAGCGTGTAGCAAAAGGGCATTTCTCAACAACGTAGCTCGTCTCCGTTTGTGGTTGCCAAGGGGAGGGAGCAGGAAGGTGAAAGCAAGGATGACGGAAAAGAAGAAAGCTGAACCGAGAGCTCAGGCAGGTCAGGCGAGGCATAGTAGCACGTCTGGTATGCAAGAGCGGTAGCACCCTTTGGTTTCATGGGGGCTCTGAGGTCATGGCCTGTTGGTAGGCGCCCGAGCATTGAAACATGATCCAGGGCCTCCAGGTGGACCTAAAGAGCTCCTCTGTGTTCCGCAGCGTGGAGGTCAGGTCTTCCATGAGACATATCTCGTCCACTTTGTAGAAGCACTGCCTGAGGGTGGGACAGTGGGGCTGCTTCCACAGCAGAGGGATGCAAGATCGGGCCGCGTTCAGGAGATGTCTAGACAAGGATCGTTTGTACTTCCCAGTGGACATATGGTTCAAGTGCAGCAGGCAAGCTGTTATGTGAGCGCCATCTTGGAGGCCGCCGCGGGAGTCGGACCCGGTGATTTGCGGGCAAAAAAGTCGTAGATCGAGGCAGAGCGGGGGTCACCGTGAGTACCGCAAGCCTTTGGCTCCTTGGGCATGGGTAAATTGTGGAGATAAAGTCAGCTAAAACGTAGATCCAGCTTGGTGGTCACAGAGCTCCCCTAAAGCGTGTCTTCACGGCTCCATGTCCAGGCCACGACCCCCTATACAAATTCTAAGGCAGCCACCACCTCTAAGGACTGGTATGCCGCAATATATTACATCCTTGTTCTCGAGTTTAGATATGCATTAAGATTGGATGGTAGCTATTTCATAAGACACAGTAGAAGAAGCAGTATTGCTTGTCAACTCTATTGTTGGTCTATTTTTATTCTCAGTATACATTGCCACAAAAATGAATAATAAGGTGAGCTGTATGCATATTGATGATAAACAAATACTATAAAAATACTAAAATTATTCCAACCAAAAAAGTTTATACATTAGAGGAGCCATGGATGTAAACAATATACGCATTAGGCCATGTAAACCAGTCAAGCATATAATACATAAGCATGAAGAATGTCAAATTCTCTTTATCATTGCCTATCTATAGTAATAAGATATAATTATCCAGTTTAGTTTCCAATTATCCATTAACTTGCATCACCAAAACATAAATATGAGAAATAACTAAAGACACAGAATGCTATTTTATGCTAGCTATTTAAATCAGTTTATAGAGAAAGTATTGAGGGTTTTGTGGATATTGTATTTACTTATAATTAGGACAATAACATAAAAAAATGGAAATGGTCCAACAAAAAGGATCTTCAGAATCCAGTGAGTGTTTATTGGTAGGGATAAGTGAACTGAGCAAAGTTTGCTTTGCTGAACATTTGCCATACCCAGTAGGAAATCTGCTCCTAAACCCCATTGAAGGAGAAGAATCTTGTAATTTTTTGGGGGCCTTTTTCAAGGGCATTTTGCAAGACCTAGGGCATAGGTAGCTGGGTATTGCCATACAGGATATGTACCAATGCAAAAATATTTTTACAAAAATATTGTTTTTAATGCAGCTTAAAGAGCAACATTGAAAATACACAAATCCCTAACATGCTTGGCAGATTGCATTCGGGTAGCCCCACTGCAAGGCTTAGTTTTCCTTTTAATTATTGCATCCAGAGTAATTGTGCACATGAAACAAGACAGGATTCAAAACTTTAACAAAACATGGCTCATCTAGACATTGATTAAACAAACTATAAGTTACCAAACTATCCAGGGGGAGAATACAAGTGAATAACATCACAAACATCTATCCATGAAATTAATATTTGATAGCAAGTTAAAGAAGAACTGAACTTTAAAAGCAGTGTGCCCAAAAAAGACAGGTAGAGGGGAAAGGCCTAGTCACCAGCATTGTCTGTGGTCTCCCTGCAGCTGATCTTTCCCCATTACTGACTTACATGCCTTGTGCTGCACTTTCTCTTTGTGTAGGGGTGGTCATATTAGTAGAGGCACAACATCTGCTTCCTCATGTCAGAACATCTTTCAGGAACAACAGTGAGCAGCACCGTAGTGAAATTATTAAATCTAACTCTACATATCATGAGAATAGCACTCAGAGGCAGCAGGGTCCTAATGTCACACAGAAGATAACATACCAGAAAGTGCACTGCTATTTTCAAGGAGAATGCCAAACAAAAGGTACATTTTTCAGGGTACTGCCACAGATGCATGTCATATATTGGCAGCAGTGGGCCCCTGTAAACAGACAATCACCAGCTATAGCCACCAAGAGTGAATTTCATCACTTCCAATTTCTGAGCTGACATTGCCCAACTAGAGAAGCCAGCAAAGAAGCAGATCAAGCATGATCTGTTCTTGATTAGCTTTAGTTGACTGCAAAGGTGACATTAGGGGTCTGATAGACCCCTAATGTCTCCCCAAGGAGCACCCGTCATTACTAAACTGCTGTTACATAGGGCGCTTGTTAAGTTAAAAAAAGTATTAAAAAAATAAAGCTAAATAAAACAAAATTAAAAACACCCCAAAACATTTTTTTTAAAGTCCCCCGTCCCTGTGTACAAGAACATACTTACGCAAACACGCGTCGGGTGCACCTACATATGAAAAGGACAATTAAGCCACATGTAAGGTATCGCCACATACACCAGATTGAGAGTACAATAATTCAAGGGCCAATATTCAGGGTTAACTCTAAAGCTTGGACCATTTGGGGTAGCACAGTTTTTTGCCGTGTCGTGGACGCACACAATTGTCAAGCTTGGCATGTTGGGTATCTATTTACTTCGCACAACTTGATCTTTTATACTTTACAAAAAAATGGGTATTATGTTGTGTTTTTGTGCACTAAAATGAACGTATGTGTATTTTTTATTGAAATGGTGGGTTTGATTAAATGCTGCGATAAATATCATGAGACATTAAAATTTGTACCTGCCGCTATTTTATTCTACAGTGTGTCTGCTTTCAGGAAATATATAATTATGGAGGTTTAAGTAATTCTCAGTTCTATGTGGCTTTTACCATGAGTGCTAAAATGGCGGTAGCAGCAAAACGGTTAAGCATTTAGTGGAGTAGAAAAGTTAAAATCTGAGTTAATATTTTGGTTTCTTTAAACCTAGTCACATAAATATTGAGATAATTATAAATTATATACCTTAACTGCAAAACCTGCTTACTCATGACTGAAATCTTGTAGGGAGTATGCTGCTAACAAACAAAAGACTACAAAATAATCCAATCCCTTCTTGTTTTCTCAATGCATGAAGCTTAAGTAAAAGAACTAGAATTAGACTAAATGTGTGGATTAGGGAACGGAAATATTAAAAACACAGTCAATAGAAGCACATTCTGTGGTTTATATGCAATTTATGTAAATCAGAAATCTAATTTCTTGTTTTCTGGAGTTTTATTTTCAGCAATGAATTTGTATATTTCATCCTGTTTGTTACAATACTAAAATTAGAACATTAAAAAATATGAAAACATGTGGTCCCATTGCACGAAGTACCCACATTTTCACTTCCCTAGAAATGTTTATACTCACTTAAAACAGATGTAAAATGACAACTTGATGGCATTTGTATTTATTTAAAGGGGAAGAAAAAAGAAAACCGTCATGATCCTAACTCAGGTCCAAACGTTAGGATTGGCTGCATGATGACATCTCTGGGCAAAAGAAAGGCAACATCTACATGCTCCAACTCTCTCAGCTCCACATCCCTGAACTTCCTGTCCAGCATAAGATCACAAGGGACCGCACAGTCTCCAGCAGCTGTCCATCTACTAGCTTGGAGAAAGGAGAAGGGTGGAGCAGGTAGAGGCTTTCCTTGCTCTGCCTGTGTGTTTGTGGAGACACACACAGCTTCAGCTCCATAGGACCCTGCAAGGGAAAGGATCCACTCTAAAACAGGGTTTCAGTGATTTAATCAACATTTGAAATAGCTTAAAAAACGTTCAACTTTATTTTCACTTTAAGTCTGTCCTCAAAGTTGTCAGTCTTGGGTCCTGCAGTGATAATGTTTGTTTGTATTTTCAACTAGTAGCAGGCACAGATGTTCCATTTTCTTTATGTTTTAATAATAAAGAAAATATTTATAAAGTATTGAATTAAATATTCACCAACAATTTACTACAAGTTAATCAATCTGTGTAAGGAAGTGCCACAACTCCTGTCAGTTTATTTGTTACTGAAACATGTATAGAGATGGAATCACATTCTCAGTAACCAGTAGACATTTCAAAGGAAACACATTTTTATGTTGTTTAGGATTCGGAGGCAACGATCCCACACACTGAAACCGCAGAACGATCGGTGGCCATATCGGCCGCCAGCGCGTTCTGCACATGCGCGCCGCCTTTTTCGAGTAGATCTAAGTATACACCAAGATGGTGGCGCCCGCACGTTCAAGCATGTGCAGAATGCGCAGCCAGCCGATACGGCCACCGCATGTGATGTCACCGCCATATGGCCGCCGGCGTATTCTGAAAACGAATTAATGTATGCCTGAATACTGTTTTAGTATATTCGGCCATACTGTATATTAAATTAGTTATTTCATATTCGGATGAACCGCCGAATCAACTAATTTTCGTTGATTTGCATGTTCGTCCAAATCCAAATGCACATGTCTAGTAACCACCAACTTTATGTTTTGGTCACACTGATCAACAGGACCAGGGTAATATGCCCTAGTAGGGACACAGACAGTAATAAAAAATGATATGGGCTCTATTCTTTCCAAAATTAAATGATATGGTACCACATAAACGCTTAATACTCAAGTCACAATGCATGGGCATAGATGAAATGGTGTTCACATGGGTAGAGAACTGGCTACAGGAATGTGTACAGGGAGTATCTATAAATAGCCAATATTCTAATTGGTCTAAAGTCGGAAGTGGAGTGCCCCAGTGACTAGAATGTCCTAATGCTGACTCTGGCTGCTTACTCTGACTGCTGACTCCTGACATCTCACTCTACACCCAATTCTGACACCTGGCTATGACTGATGATGCTACGGACTCTGACACCCTTCTCGAGACAATGACAACTAACTCTGACACCTGACTCTAACCCCAGAGTCGAAATGCTGACAAGTTTGACTGAGGTTTGATGTATTAATCTAAGAATCAACCAAAGTTTGCTGGATTCCGGACTGCAGACTGAGGGAGGAGCATGAAGAAAACTTAAATATGGGCTAAAATGGACACTGTAGATCAGGGTAACCAAACTTCGGTCCTCCAACTCTGGTGAAACTACCTATCCCATCATGCAATTGCCTCTGAGAGTTAAGCCTATGACTGTCAGAGTCTTGTAATTCCTCATGGGATGTGTAGTTTTGCAACAGCTGGAGGGCCAAAGTCTGGCTACCCCTGCTTTCAAACATTTAAATCCATAAGATGGAAGAGTCGGTAGGTTATTAACTTAATTAGAGGTAAGAATTGTTTTCTTTTTTGTGAAAAAGTAGTCTCATAAAATATAGGCCTCCTTAGCTTCAAGGTCCTAGTCTTCCTCTGACAGGATGAAAGCTAAACATCTGATTTAAATTTTCACATATTTTTCTTTATCAAGCATTATAATTTTTACACCCTTGGTTCTAAAAATCACCGGTGGGTCGTGACCCCAAAGTGGGCTGTGACCCTATGTTCAGTGGGTCATAGTGTGCCTTCCACTTTTCTAAGTGAGAGGCTCCTCAGCCTCCCCCTAGCACAGTACTGTCAGTTCTTGTACTGAGCAGCCATTTAAAATATGCTACACTGTGCCGAGTGTCAGCTTGAAGGGGGGTGGGCTAGGGTTATGGCTGCCAGGGTGCTCCATCCATAAGTGTATTGCTTACAGCTCCTTTGCATGTGCTGTACAGGTTCCTGGACCAGAGTGTTGTCATATTCTGGCTCCTGGACCCTCTACAGCAGTGGTTCTCAACCTTTTCTAGGGCCAGGACCCCTTGGTTACATTTGACAAGTTGTGGTGACCCCCAAAGGTAACATTTAGGGATAATGCGGCTGCTGCAGCGACATCTGGAGGCGTGGCGGGGGAGAACTGACAGTGCTGCGCTAGGAGAGAGCTGAGGAGGACTCTCGGCTAGCACAGCGACCCACAGGTTGAGAACCACTGCTCTAGGCAAAGACAGGACCGGGCTCTGCAGCTGGAACTAGAAGAATTGGATTTAAAGTGTGTGGCTATATAACGTATGAGGTACATACTCTGCAGTACTGTCACTGATAGGGATGGGCTCGGGCGTGTTCGTAGCTCCACGTGCCGAGCCCGCCAGGAAGCTGACAGTGCCGCAGCGCCAATCACAGGCACTGAGACATTTCCCGATCTCTGCAGCTGCGGACCGGGAAGATGGAATGCATAGCTAGAGGTTTGTTTTACATATTTTTTTGCTTGAATAAATACATATTGCACCCGCCCTCTACTGCTGTCAGTCACTAGAAGGGGACTTGATGGAGAACTTCAGGTCCCCCTCTGCTGATTGGCAGCATCAGAGGGCGGGTGCAATAGCTAATTTGCTATTGGCTTTTGCAAAGTGACATAGCCAATAGGAATCTAGCTATGCATTCCTATGGTGGTTTTTTTTCTGACTTACGGCGGCCCCCGATTTAAAAAAAAAACAGAGCAAAGTCCCGACCTTTCCGGGAGAAAATGTTTCTCTCCCGGCGGCCTCGGTGGATACCCATATGGATGGAGCTGCGCACAGTAGCCCACACTGGACCCCACGCTGAGAATCCACTCCAGTTCTTGCAAGGTAGGGAGACTGAATGGATTTAGAAAACAAATTTAAAACATTTGGAGTGTGTTTGAGAATGTCTGTGAGTGTGTGAGATTGTGTTTGTTGTTGTGTGTGCCTGTCAGTGTTTTTGAGGGCCCATTCACGCTAGTACAGCGCATTAATCACACAGTCCCATGTAATCACACCTACTGCGCGTACTGGTGTAGGAGGTGCATTGCATTTCATTTGAATGGCACCCCAACTACATCTCCCACCCACACTTCTATCGCCTGATCAGAACGCGTGGTACCCCAATGCCATGCGTTCCATTGCCTTGCAACTTGGGTTACGACTTAATGACCAAGGACAAATGTGGGTCCTGAGGTTACACAGGTTGAGAAGCACCGGTTTACACCAACCTCTTAGAGCTAAGTTTGCCAAACCTAATCATCCATAGCCTAAAACTCTATCACTACCATAGTAGCAAGCAGGGAACATCTTTATGTAGGACTTAAAATACATACTTAATAATATACTATAAGTATTCCTGAGTAAAAGGAAGCATAGTGTCTACTTTACATTTTAGGTCTGATATGGAATGACAGCTGCACAAAATGAAAAGCCCATGCATAAAACAAAACAGTTTTTATTTTCTCTTAGTGGATCATCCTTCAATTAACTTTCCAATAACAAACTGAAATTCACTAATTTTCTATCTAGCTGAAATTTTATAACCTTTTCTTTTTAAATGCTTCTAACTAAAATGATTAAATCCTTTAAGGAATAGAGGGAGGAAATGTTTTAAAATTTGGTCTTTTTCCCAGTTTCTCAGTTATGCAGAATGCCTCCTAGCAAACACATGTGCATACAGATGTTGTCGTTCTTACGCAAGTCCCTTTCCTACTCCATGAATGCTCTCTGGCTGTTTGTTATAGGCATCAAAATAATGAATATGTAAATTCCTGCATGATAATCCTCAGGAAGGCCGATACTGTTGTCTCAGTTCACATCCTGAGACACTGGGTATCTCCAGTCTGTTTTAACCTCAAACTCACTGAAGCAGACGTGACATCATCCCTTATTTCTGTATGCTGTTGTAACAAGCAGGCTGACTTATACATTTGCCTCAAACGTTGTTTGCATGCACTTGAATTTATAGTGAAATCTATCAGTAACTGGGGATGAGCTTTGGGTTTGGGTCAAGCATGGGTTTGCAGTGGACCCAACTTATTGGTGGTTCACGAATACTGCAGACTTATGTGGTGGTTTGCCACCATAGCAACTAGGTAACAATAATGCACTTCCTGACCTCTGCAGTAAGGCCAGGTGGCTTAGAATTACCAATAATGGGGACTTTCTTATGTGCCAACTCCACACTACAAAAAATACATGAATTACAGCATTCATTATAACAATGTTGCTCAGCTGTGATAGGGAAAGCACAGAGAGAGCTGCTGAAAAAGTGGATAGGAACCGATCAGTGTACGGATTGTAGGCACTAGAGTCTTAAAGTAGATGTAAACACAAACTGAACTGCACTCTACTTTAGGCAGAATTTTTTTTTATATCATGGGGAGTTTGGGGGGTAGGAGATAGAAGGATTTTTACATGTTAATGCTGCGAATGTGTGTCCTTTACACAACCACCCAAAATCAACAAAGAGGCAGAGCAAGTTGTGATGTCATTAGACTCACTCCGCCTCTTTGTTGACTTTCGAGTCAGAGCTGTCATTTTGCGGCCGCTGTTCATCGAGTTCTGTAATGTCAGTGGGTATTTTTTCTTTCAGCGAGTTGGCAGCCTTCGTTTTTTGTGGGTTTTTTTCTAAAAGACTTGTCAAAAACCCATGTTGTGGTTTTTTTTCCACATAATTAACTTTTGTTAAGGTGTGGTGTGTTTATTTACAATTTTACTGGATTTGGTGAATGAGTAGGGGTAACAACTACCCCTTACTCATTCACAAGGTGGGGCAGCATCCAGGTTCAGATAAGCACCCCTTCCAGCAGACCCTCACAACCCTGGCCCGGTGGTTATGGGGGTCTGTGGGGCCTTTGTCCTCATCCCCATGGGGACAAGGGGGTCCACCCCTGAAAAAGCACCCTCCCCATGTCGAGGGCATGTGGCCTGGTATGGTGCAGGGAGGGGGGATGCTCACTCATCCCCCCTTTTCCAGTGTTCCGATCAAGGATCCTGTATTTTTTTTGCATTGGGGTTCCCCTTAAAATTCCTACATGACCTAAAGGGTCTGGTTTCACTTTGTTGGTGAACCCCTCACTTTTTTTTATATTGCTTTTGCGGACTGTTAAAAAAAAAATTCACGAAAATAACAGGAAATGGGAAACGAACCGAAACAAAAGGAACCACATGTTTTGCCAGCTTTCATGTCTAGTACTTTCAGTTGAACATTTGTTAAAAAATGGTCAACACTGCAGAGTTTTTTCTATGTGTCGCCCCTTTAAGTACTCCTATGCTGTCCTGATGCTAGACTATTTCTAATAAACACATACCTAAAATCTATATTTATTTAATAATAGGGGATACAAGGATAGAAGAAGATTTGGGAATTTGGGGTTAAGGTTTTGAAGTGTTTTTGTGCACTCAGTTTTTACTTTAAAAAAAAATTCAGATAATATGTGGTACATCGAAAAAAGAAACCTCACAAATTATACTATCAATATATTGTACCACTGACCAATTTGTGCCAAGCGGAGGGCTTTAACTTTATTTTTTGCAAGAGTAAACCTTCCTATAGCTTTTAGATCAGTTGTGGCTCCTACTTCCACTTTTCAATTCAGGCCTTTTACCAATGGATAAAAAAGCAGGTGTTTCAGCCAAAACTACCTTTAAAAATGTATTTTTTAAAATTTCAATGAATCACAATGGGGTGCTGTATTTAAGCCAATTAAAAACAGTAAGAAAAAATTAACTACATGTGCAAAATACAGTATGCAATGCCAGAATTCAATGTTGCTGAACCTTTCTGTGAAAATCATACTGTTCTATAACATCACATACAGCTTACAGGCCTCTCTCAAGCATTTAATTTAAAAATCACATTAAAAGGAGGACCCTTTGTTGGGTGTGCGGTACTTTAAAAAAATGTTTGTGGCCTGGTACATGTCTCCTATTGCAGTGTTCAGCTCCTCATGCCCTTTTTTGATGACCTCTTGCATCTTAGCATTGAAAATAGCCAGAATTGACTTCCAAGACTCACCTCCCCATGGACTTCAATTTATGGTCACAATTTTGGTAACAGGTAAGCAGCAATATAATACATTTTTGGTTTTGGGTCTAGATATGCTAGGAACATGCTATAAAAGCATACTAGAAAAACACATTTCTGATGCAGGTATTTGCTTAACCTTCCCTCAACGATCACTCTGTCCAGAGTAATGTTTTGGCAGGTCAAATATGAGGTTAAAAGGCAGAAAGGGGGGTATGATATATATAGGACTGTGATGAATTTTTACAGTGGCCTATCACATATTGAAAGGCAGCAGCAAGAGAAGCTAAGTTGTATTAGTGCTGTGTACACACAGACCAGAACATAAAAGCTACTACAAAAGTATTCAAATAAAAAAAAAAAAAAGTCCTTTATGGGTCAGCATCTTGAGATGGTCATAGACACGTTTTCCAACTCATCTCAGTGTAAATGTCTTTGTTAAAAGATTGCATTAGTTTGACTTTTACATACTTTTTAGTGTTAGTGCATAGTAATCTCGGTGCATTTTATGATTATTTATATGCAATAATTTAACAATGTGCCACGCTAAAAAACATAGGTGTGAATTTGGACTTAAAGTTACCTTCATCAAAGTGCAGTCAAAACTCATGGAAGCAACTCAAGCACTGCTTGATAGCATAGTTAATGCATGTTGTCATGTGCTCCATTCAATTCTGTGGACCATCTAGCAAGTCTTACTGCAAAAAAGTCATGCAGGGAAGTGTTTTTTTCTCTACTCCACTTTCCACATGCTTACCAGTGGTAAACCATGAGTTATAACCAGGAACATCCCTATAAGGAGGCATCTCTTAGTGTCCCTTAGGGAGGGGAGGCGGGCAGCAGGCAAAGAGGCATGACTGCTCTGCTGCACAATGTTTGCAGTGTGTCTGCCGCCCCCATTGCAGCCAGAGCATTCCAGGTTTCTAAGAGCCAGTTGGGGAAATGTGTAAAGTTCATACACATTTCCCCGCCCAGCTCTTAATAACCTGAATAAAACTGCATAGCCCAAAGCTTCCAGAATGGTAGCGACTGACATGGGATGTCATGCTCATGGTCCAGGAGCCAACCTTCACCTACAAAAGGTTTTGAGTAAATAAAGGTTCCTAAAAAAGCATCAACTTATATTTTCACCATTTAAATGAGTTAAAGTGTTGATTAAAGACTATAGGGTGGTTGGAATAACTTAGAAGTACAAATCTAAAATGTTAGGAGGCAAAAATAAATATGCACAATGGAATGTATATTCTCAGGAACATTTAGTATCTAAACTTGAGTTAAGATTGTAACTCTGAAGGCTGTGAAGTAAGAATTATTTTCCACAGTTGCTTTCCTGTTTATATGTCTTTTGAAGGTCATTGATGGGAACCACGGAAAGGCACAAAGCACAATAACAGATAAACTGCAAGTTCCTTAAATTACATACAGTGTAAAATGTATCAAGTATGCCAGCCTGTGCCACAATGTAGACACTTATGTCCGATATTCTGCTTCTCAGTCTATATTGATTGAAGACTTTTAGTCATTTTACCATTTTATTTATAATCTCGTATAAGGCAATAATACTGGAGTTTGATTCTTAATCACACATGTAGTATGTGTTCCAAATAAATAGTATTTAATATGAGAACTACTACTTTCTTGCTATGCCACTTATGTCATGAGGTGGTGTACACAGTTACACAGTTGCGTTTCAAAGAGGTATCTTCTTTATCAAGCCAAAATGAGAAACTCTCATTTTGGCTTGTTAAAGAAGATATCTCTTTGAAACGCGTAGCCATTTTCCACCTCACATAAAACATTCTGCCCGGGCTCCGGGCTGGCTCCGGTCCTGGTAACATTCTGCTCTGCTCTCCCACTCCACTGCTTTGCCGCACAAACTCGTCCTCTCCTCTCACAAGCCATGTCTCGACCTAGTAGACAATTCTTCACAATTATTCAGGATCTTCACCTCCACATCACGTCTCTCAAGTAGTGTTGGGCTCAATGTTCGAGCCGAATGTAAGTTCGACTTGAACATTGGCTGTTGGCATGTTTGGCGAACACACAAATTGTCAGGGTGTTCGGCTGGCTATTCGCCAGCCGCGCACCCCGCACAAGGCACTGTGCCTTGTGAGCCCTGATTGGCTAAAGCCTTGCATCTGACCACAGGTCACGTGCAAGACTTTGCCCAATTAGGGCACAGAGAACAGTTAGAGCTATGATTGGGCAAAGTTATGATGACTCTGCCCAATCATGGCACACCCTGTTACAACTGTAAACAGTTGGCAGAGCTAGCTGTCACTGCTAGCTTTGCCCAAAGGTTTATATGTTACCGGCATCTGTCAAAATGCCATTATGCGGCGGGAGTTCATTGCAGCGACGGGACGGCGCTCGTCGTTTAAAAAAAATATTATTTCTACTTTTTTCTTGTTTTATTTTTTATTTCGTCGAGTCGTCGGCGTCGTGGACAACGCTGGATGTAGTGATTGACGGTGGAACAATTTTTTTTTTTAAATGAAAGACTTATCAAAACATGTCTTTTGTTTTTTTTCAAATAAAGAATTTTTTTAAAAGTCTGGACTTTTTATTTATATTTTAATTTAACCCCTTAGTGAATTGGTAGTCGTACAAGTTCCCTTACTCATTCATAAGGGGGGAGGCAGCATCTGGGTGCCCCTTCATTAAAGGGGTACCCTGATGTGAATAAGCCCACTGTCTGCACCCCCACAACCAACGCCCCAGGGTTTGTGGGGAAGAGGCCCTTGTCCCCATCAGCACGTGGACAAGGTGCTTTTCCAGGGGTGCCTTGTGAAGCCCTAATTGGCTAAAGGCTTGCACCTGACCACAGGTCAGGTGCAACACTTTGTCCAATCAGGGAACAGATAACTGTGAGAGCCATGATTGGGCAAAGTCCTGATGACTTTGCCCAATCATGGCTCACCTGTCAGATGATGTAAAACTGTACACAGTTGGGCGAAGCTAGTTGCGAATTGTTTATGTTTTGCCTGCATCTGTCAAAATGCCATTCTGCGGTTGGAGTACGTTGCGATCGGAGGGGACGGCGGTCATCTTTAAAAAATATATATATTTTTATTTATTTTGTATTGTTTTTATTTTGTGGAGTCCTCATTGTTACATAAAGGATTTGTCAAAATCCTTTGTTGTGTTTTTTATTTTCAATTAAAGGATTTTTTCAATTCATTTTTTTAACCCTTTAGTGATTGGGTTTACTCATTCACAAGGGGGAGCGCATCTGGGTGCCCCTTTATTAAAGGGGTACCCTGATGTGAATAAGCCCCCCACCCGCACACCCACAACCAATGCCCCAGGGCTTGTGGGGAAGATGCCCTTGTCCCCATCGGATCAAGGGTCTGTTATGGAAGGTTTTTTACCCCAATTTTTGCGGGTGGAGTTCCTCCTTAAAACTCCTACCATACCTTAAGGGCCTGGAATGACTTTAAGGGAGAACCCCACACACTTTTTTTTTTTTACATGGGGTCCCTCCTAAATATTATTACCAGACCTAAAGGGTCTGGTATGACTTTTGGGGGAACCCCACACTTTTTTTTTTTTAAATGGAGTCTCTCTTAACATTCCTACCAGACCTAAAGGGCCTGGTATTGTTTGGGAGGGGGAACTGCACGCTTAAAAAAAAAAACAAAAAACATTTTTTTTTTCTTTAAAATGTCAGTTTTTAGGTTCATACATCATATAGATGCACCACATTACAGGCAGGTTAAGGGGACCCCCAAGGCACGATATTTAGAGGAATGTTAAAAACACTGCTCCTTTAAAAACTGTATTTTTTAAAGGTTTTTTTTCTATTGATTCATGTCCCCCAGGGCAGTTTCACCATACACTTTTTATGGCCAATAAATTGCATATAAGGCTTCAAAACGAGAACGTTTGATTTTCAAGGCACTACCCCCATGGACTTGCAGTTCAAGTTTGAATACAAACTTTTCCCATGTTCGAAAGTTCATATTCAAAACAAACTGGGGGATGTTCGGCTCATCACTACTTTCTAGTACTGATATATACTGAATGTGAACTGTAACTGTTTAAGTTCTCTTTAAAACATTGCCCTATTCTATAACACTGCCTTTATTATTAGAATAACATAGATACAGAAATTACTAATGTTAATCAATCTGCTCTGCTCCCTTTTTTTTCTCCCAGTGACCAGTGCAGGTACTGCTATTGTCATACTGTTTTGAATATTCACTTATGGTGCAGAAGGTGATCCAAATACACAGAATTATGGGGAAATGCATATGGCATAGATTTAAAGTCCAATCAAACCTTTAGTGTAAATTAGCTAAATAATTTCCAGGTACATCAAAAAAGGTGTTTATTGTCTTACAGTCTATTTTCTTTCTAAAGCAGCCACAACCTGGGTATATATATATATATATATATATATAATGTGTGTGAAAGTGAGGGGAAATCTTTCTGACTGATGAAATCTAAGAGGGGTTCTGATCCTTCTCCACTCCATCCAAATCTAAACCAGACTTAAACTTTAAAACTTATCATAAGGGAAGTTGAGTTCCCAAATATGACTTTTGTTTTACTTAAAAATGTCTTCTGGTTTTGCAGTGCAAAACCTTTACCTTTCAGATTATCATACTGAAGGTTTTCCTGCATGACCTCTAAAAGTGTGTTCTTTTTCTTTGTCCATTTACTCACTTTATGACACTTTCAGACTTTCAGACATTTTTTACAGGTGCTCCCAGAACAGACTTTTCAGATTAAGACTTCCAGTGTCCTGTTTAATCATATCCTCACATCAAACACATGTAACAAACAAACTATCTTCCCAGAAGCCTAGAACACGTCAAAGATCTCTTGGATTCCACAGATACAAGAATCACTAGCTAATTTATCACAAATGCTTTTGTATGGTCTCAGAAAAGGTCTGTGTTTACCTCAGACAATATCCTCATGTAACTAAAAATAGCAAAAAATCCCACAAACATTTGCGGAGTAAATTGATTAATGTTGTTTCCTCGTATTGCATTGTTTCCTGTGCAGAAATACTGTTAAAGGCTCATCTTAAAATGGTCAAGTATTTTTCTGGTATGAATGTTAAATTTTTCCATTCAGCTAAAATCTGTCTTTTTTAATGTTACAAGTTCTGTATCTAGAACACATGGGCTCTGTTTTGCAGACTCTGATTGATATATATATATATATATATCAATTATACAGTATATTTACACACAAACACACACACAGAGTTATGTGGAAACATAAGTGTTACATTAGCTCTTTCTTCAAACAGGGCCCCCTGAAAAAAATAAGATACAATACTTGAATTAAAACAAAAGTAAAATCAACAAAAGTAAAAGCCTTTTTAATCATTTTATTACCACAAATATAATTAGATGCAATGGCATATTGTAAAAGAAGTAAAGAAGTAAGCACTTCCTTGGTGTCAAAATCTGGTATTGCCCCCTTTAGCAGAAATTATTCCTTGTAGGCATTTTGAAAAACTGCTCACCAGTAGTGATGGGCCGAACACCCCTGCATTTTGAAAAACTGCTCACCAGTAGTGATAGGCCGAACACCTGAACGGTCGAAAAGTTTGAATACGAACTCGAACCTAATGCAAGTCAATAGAGGTCGAACTTTCGAAAATGATTGTCCCCTTTAAGAGTGCTTATATGCAAGTTATTGCCCATAAAAGGTGTATGGGGGTCCAGATACTGCTCTAGGGGACAGTAATCAATGGAAAAAAAAAACGTTTTTAAAGGAACAGTGATTTTAACATCCCTTAAAGGGTAAGAATAAGAATGAAAAATTCCTTCAAATATCGTGCCTGGGGGGTCCTCTTTACCTGCCTGTGAAGTGGCGGATCTGTAGGATGTATAGAACCTGCTGCAGCAAAACTGACATTTCTAAAAAATTAAAAAAGGATTTTTTTTTACACTCAAAGTGTGCAGTTCCCCCTCCCAAACAATACCAGACCCTTTAGGTCAGGTAGGAATGTTAGGAAGGACCATCTTTTAAAAAACAAAAAAGCATAGTGTTCCTCCAAAAAGTCATACCAGACCCTAAAGGTCTGGTAGGAATATTTAGGAGGGACTCTGTGTAAAAAAGAAACAAAAAAAACAAAAAAAAAGTGTGTGGGGTTCCCCCTTAAGGTCATACCAGGCCCTTAAGGTCTGGTAGGAATTTTAAGGAGGAACCCCACCCCCAAAAATGGGGGGTGGAAAAATGTGGGGTCCACCCTAAAATTCCATACCAGACCCTTGATCCGAGCATAGGCCTGGCAGAGCCAGAATGTTTGGGTGGCGAGCGAGCGTCCTCCCTCCCTCCCACACCAGGCCACATGCCCCCGGCACTGGGAGGGTGTCCCTGTGCCGATGGGGACAAGGGCCTCGTCCCCACAACAACTGACCCGATGCTTGTGGGGGTCTGCTTATTTGCATCAGGGTACCCATTTAATTGAGGCGGCACCCAGATGCCACCCCCTCCCTTGTGAATGAGTAACGGGTACTTGTACCCCTACCCATTCACTAAAGAGTTAAATAAAATAGTTATTAAAAAGTCCAGACTTTTGATAAAATCCTTTAATTGAAAATAAAACATGTTTTTGACAAGTCTTTTATAAAAAAAAAATGGATCCACCAACGTAATCATGGCGTCCATCGTTGTCCGCGACGACGACAAAATAAAACAATAAAAAATAAATAGAAATAATAATTTTTTTTAAAACGCCGGCCGCCGTCCTGTCCGCTCCCCGTCGACTCCCACCGCATAATGCCATTTCGACAGATGCCGGCAAATCTGATAGGCGAGACATGATTGGGCAGAGTCATCATGACTTTGCCCAATCATGGCTCCAAATGAGTACTGAGCCCTGATTGTGCAAAGTCTTGCACCTGACCTGTGGTCAGGTGAAAGTCTTTAACCAATTAGAGCTTCAGAGGGCTCTTTGCAGTATGGGACGTTGGGCGGTCGAACAGACCGCGAACAACCCATAAAGTTCGGCGAACGCTTGAACAGCCGATGTTCAATTCAAACTCGTGTTTGAATCAAACCGGCAGACCATCCCTACTCACCAGTCCATGCAAAATTTCTATATTTGTGGGTTTTCTTACAATAATTGGCGGTTTAAAATGCCAACACGGCATTTTAATGGTGTTCAAATCACAGCTTTGACTAGGCCAGTCCACAACTCTCTAGTTGTTCTTTTTTATTTTTTTTTTATAGATTTGCTAATGTGCTTTGGATCATAATCAAGTTGAAAGATCCATTACCAGTTTAACATCAACTTTCAGATGGATGGCCTCAATCACACTTTGATATGATGCAAAATTCATAGTTTACTCAATAACTGCAAGCTTCCCAGGCTCTGGAACAGCAAAGCAATCCCAAACTATAACATTTTCACCGCCATGCTACACAGTTGGTGTAAGGTTCTTCTCCTAAAATGCTGTCTTTAGTTGGTGCCAAACATGGCTACTGTTACTGTGGCAACACAACTCTATCTTTTGAATTGTCAGCACATGGTTCCAGAAGGCCTTTGCCTAAATGTTTAATGTCTTATTCTATTGTTCTTTTTAGACAGCAAAAACGTTTTGGTACCTCCAATGCAGGTTAAATTGGTCCAATCACCTTGTGATTGGACATACATATACGTTGACTTCAACTGTTGTAAGAGTTACCTGCAGATTCCAAGATTACATTGTTGAGTTCAGTTTTCAGAGGTTTTTTTAGCATCATTTGTCAGCTCTTGGGCTGAATTTCCTGGGACAGCCAGTCCTGGACAAGTTAGTGGTTGTTTAAAAATATTATTAATAATCCAAAGTACTATACACCCAAGGAACTGGGTATATAAAGATTTATAACACTTTGGATTGTTGACACTTTGCCTGAGGAAGTAACACTGTGAGGTTCTGAAACTTTGCATTTTTTTTGTCTTTATACCAATAAAGATGATATTCTGAAGCTGAATGGTGTGTGGATAACATACCCTCTAGGCTGAATACTGTGGCACCATCCACCAGTTTGTTAAATTCTGATCTACATTGGTATACCCCAACCTGTCCATCTTTCTCATACGCTGTCTGCCTTTAGACGATCACTAAAGACTCATCTTATCAGGGAAACATATCCCACATCAACCTAACCACTGAACAATAACTTTCTCAAACAATTCATCCCCACACAGCTACCACCTCTTGCTCCTTCCTTTTAGATTGTAATCTCTCACGGACAGGGCCCACCTTACCATCTTGTCTTGATTTGTATTGTAAATGTAATGTCCTTCTTATATTGTAAAGTACTGCACAAACTGTTGGTGCCATATAAATCCTGTATAATAATAATAATAATAATAATATGGTGTGCGAAAGAAGATATCACTAAGGTATATGTTTTCTGTAAGTAAACTCTGCTCTGCTGAGCCAGATCACAGTGTAGATTTAATTTATTTTTGAATTACATTTTTCATCAGGTTTTCTATATCTAAATGGCAGTATGTTTGATTTGTGAGTCTGTTTTTATGGATAGTTCTTCTACTTCACAAGGATTCCACTAGATTACCAACACAAGAGAATGAGATATATAGTAAGCAATTTTGTACATACTTTTACATACACTAAAGAATAATCATGATTTTTCCCAGGAACCATTGTTATGATATCATTGTATAAATGGAAGCCGTGAAGTAGTCCTCAAACATTTCTGCAAATATTAACCAATTTTCAGAAGAACTTAAGCAATGATATCATGTTGTATCTTTAAACAGCATTGTGATTCTACAGTCTCTACATCCTGCTTAATGAATTGACTCATGGATTTTCTCAATACTGTTAGTAAAGAACAAGTCCCCAACACAGGAAGCACTGTTACACTTCTATAAGATGTGTGAAGCTATATTCCTGGCTAGAAGTACTTTGTATTACTGATACTTCGGACTGATATTCCACTTCCTGCCTTGCAGATAGGAAACAATTCAGTTTTCAAGTGTTTATCTAGATTGAATCGGGAGTGGTTTGTTGTAGCTGAATTATGAAACAAGCCAAGTATTGAAACCTTTGACACTATGGATTTTTGTGAATCATCTGTTATGACTATTATACTTCCACTCTGCATTATATTGTTTACAAAATAGGAAAGCTGTTTAGGTCAAAGTGCATATCTCTTATTTTAAAGGTCACAGATAGTCCTTAAAAACTCTTACATTTAGGTAGGAGAAAATGACAGACATTGTATTATATTAAATTTAAGTGAGCTGATAATTAACTTTTAAGGAAATGTTGGCAGCCAGGATCACCATCTTGAGGTAAAATTAACCACAAGCTCCGTTTTGGTCCCTGGGAAACTGGTAGGAAGATCTCTTGCACCCACTCTGTATAAGGGATCTCACTCTTTTTTACATATAATATATATATATTAATTAGGGCTGCGGAAATTAACGATTCATTTCTCGATTAATCGTTAACATTTTTGATCGATTTAAAATTCTTTTGATCAAAAATGAAAACTCACCTCTCCGCCGGCTTCCGGGTCTTACGGGAGTCCCGTCGGAGATCCTTGTTGTATCTTTAAACAGCATTGTGATTCTACAGTCTCTACATCCTGCTTAATGAATTGACTCATGGATTTTCTCAATACTGTTAGTAAAGAACAAGTCCCCAACACAGGAAGCACTGTTACACTTCTATAAGATGTGTGAAGCTATATTCCTGGCTAGAAGTACTTTGTATTACTGATACTTCGGACTGATATTCCACTTCCTGCCTTGCAGATAGGAAACAATTCAGTTTTCAAGTGTTTATCTAGATTGAATCGGGAGTGGTTTGTTGTAGCTGAATTATGAAACAAGCCAAGTATTGAAACCTTTGACACTATGGATTTTTGTGAATCATCTGTTATGACTATTATACTTCCACTCTGCATTATATTGTTTACAAAATAGGAAAGCTGTTTAGGTCAAAGTGCATATCTCTTATTTTAAAGGTCACAGATAGTCCTTAAAAACTCTTACATTTAGGTAGGAGAAAATGACAGACATTGTATTATATTAAATTTAAGTGAGCTGATAATTAACTTTTAAGGAAATGTTGGCAGCCAGGATCACCATCTTGAGGTAAAATTAACCACAAGCTCCGTTTTGGTCCCTGGGAAACTGGTAGGAAGATCTCTTGCACCCACTCTGTATAAGGGATCTCACTCTTTTTTACATATAATATATATATATTAATTAGGGCTGCGGAAATTAACGATTCATTTCTCGATTAATCGTTAACATTTTTGATCGATTTAAAATTCTTTTGATCAAAAATGAAAACTCACCTCTCCGCCGGCTTCCGGGTCTTACGGGAGTCCCGTCGGAGATCCGGTGACGTCACGGACATCAACGTCACCGGACTCCCCCCTTCCCCAAGTGGCTCCATCGGCTAACGAAGGGAAGGGGGAGGACTCCGTTGACGTCGATGTCCGTGTCCCCCCTTCCCTTCGTTAGCCGACTGAGCCACTTGGGCCGGTGTTCTATTGATAGTTCTAACTTATCGAGTTCTGGGACCGCCTGACTTCCGGTTTGCTTAGAACTACGAGGCTTGCCCAAGAAAGTTCTTCTGCACGAGCGCCAGCCGCAGCATTGCCCAATACACATAGACCACAGCACTAAAGTAATAAAATGAACTAGGATCACAGTAATCCAGCATGTTATTTATCTCAGATGCCCCACTCAATATGGCCGCCGCTTGAGTGGGGCAACTCAGATGAATAACGTGCTGGATTACTGTGATCCTAGTTCATTTTATTACTTCATTGCTGTGCTGTATGTGTATAGAGCAATGCCGCGGATGGTGCCCATGCAGAATAACTTTTTTGTGCAAACCTCTTAGTTGTAATGAAAGTCAGACGGTCCCAGAACTTGATAAGTTCGAACTTTCGATCAATCACCGGTGATCTGTCGACACTTATCGAGTTCTGCGACCGCCTGACAGTCTAGAAAAATTGCTTACACAATGTACAGTAGAGCTGCACAATATTTATGGCTGTTGTCTCTGAAATAATACACTCTAATTTTAATTTCATGATAAAAACTGCCTCATCTTTTCCTTTTACTTTGCAGTCCAATCAAGCTGCCTATATACTTTCTAGCCATGATGCTTTTTGTGGCCGATGTCTCTCAAATATGGCAATTTCTTATTAAGATTAAAAACTGCCTAGCTTTTGGAATATAGGGTTATGGCTTAAGAGTTTTGGTGGCCTGCTGGCAGTACAAAAAAGAAGGTCATTTACATGCTATACTATGAAAATGTTTTGCCACTGGCCAATTGGTTCAAAGTTGTGGATTTTAGCTTTTTTTAAAAGATTAAGCGTTCCTATTGATTTTACATCGGTTGTGTCTGCTACATCCACTGCTCAATTAAGGCTTCTTACTGCTTAATAAATAATCACAACCAAAACTATATAGAAAGCTTTTTTAAAAATTTAAATTAACCAAATGAGGGTGTTTCTGCTGTATTTAAGCCAATCTAAATGTAAACTTTAAATAATAATTTTACATATATAAAATATGTGATGCCAGAATATGGTGCCACTCATGCTGCCTGGGATGATTGATCTGTTTTGTAACACAGCATACAGTTTGGAAGTATCTTCCAAGCATTCAATAGCAAAAATTGGTATTTTTTTCATTTCACCCTTAAATTTACATAAAAAGAAAGACCCTCTCCTATTAAAAAAACAACAACTTTGATTCATTATATGTCCCCCATGGCAGTGTGCAGCTTCCCTATGTTCTGTTTTTACAATCCCTTGCCTTTTAGCTCTTGAAAATGGGTAGAACTGATTTTCAAGATTTGTCCCCAATAGACTTTAATAAGGTTTGGATTAAAGGTCACTTTCTTTTTACTTTACAATGGGTTTGATGAATGGTCCTAAACCAAGGCTGATTTTCTCATTGTTGACCAGTTACTAGGGGAGAAACCTGCCGTATTTCTGCCTGGCCAAGGTTACTGGCTGAGGAGTACTCTCTGGTGGAAAAAGGGGTTCTGGGTTCCTTTTCCCCTGGAATAGTCACCTGGTTTGGAGGACTATTGTATTCAGAAATTCTGGGGTGTAATCCTTTCTGATAGGAGAAAGTCAGGTTGGTCTGGCCACAGACTGGTGAGGCTGAAAGCTCATGGTATATTGTGCCCCCGTAGTGGTAAATCAGGAGTGCATAAAACTTTACACTGGGTGTAGGATCCAGCACAATCAGTATGGCACCATGAACACATGCAATCCATTTTTTTAGCTTTCACTTTCTAGGGTAAGATCTGCTGACCACAGGGCCTAGCCGATGGATCTTATACTGGCAGTTTTTTATCACCTGTTGATTTTTCACTCTTACACAGAGCAAAATGGTGTAGGTTTTGGGGGCTGTAGTGTGTATGATCTCTTTTCAGGTAAGTCATACTGTAACAGAATATATGACCAGCTTGTTTTGACCATGTTGACTGACAAGAATGCTTTGCCCTCTTCAGCAGCCTTGCATCCTTAGGAGATCATGGGAGTTTTGAGGCTCTCCCTCGGAAGAGAAAGTCCAGAACACGCTTTGTGCACCATGTGTTGTGTTTAGCACTGCATGTTTGTCACATTGGGTTTTTGGTTTTTGGACATCCACGGTGGGATCAAAATGAAAAAAGTGGTCAAAATATTAAAATCCACTTCACCAATCAATTACCTGATTTCTGCTTTGCAATGTAAAAACTGCTGTGATTCAAGAATATCCCCCCCCTCTAGGCTTTTATAAGGTTAAAATGCTTCTATTAGAGTCCCACCTAAACCCTAGAAACGTGTCCAGAAAAAAAAGAATGCAATTTTTTTAAAAGCTTGATATAATCTGTGCACCGGCCCACCAGGTGAAGAGGAGCTGGAGTCTGCAGAGTTAGAAAAGTTAGAGAAAAGCCCCCAGGACATACAGAAAGTAAGAAAAACACCCAAAGCATGTGTTGTATTTAAATGATCTAATTTAAATTTCTGTGCCATTTAATGTGTTGCTGGCTGACTGTGATTTGTAGTCCTCTGTAGTTGGTGGTATTCTGCATTACTTGTATGTACTGATGAGGTTTGTAGTCCTGTATAGCTGATGGTATACCATTAGCTATACAGGACTACAAATCCCAGCAATACATTATGCAGCAATGCAGAATACCACCAACTATAGAGGACGACAAATCCCAGCAACACATACAGCAATGCAGAAAAATACTATTATTAGTGCATTGCTGGCCCTGACACTCGCTGGAGTCACCAGAGGCCAAAGTAAAAAGCCATGTTAACAACTGTTTAATACTTATCATTGCCCAGACACTTGTTGGTGGTTATTGATGGCAGTTATTGATGGTGGTTATTGGCTTTAAATATGCTATTTGTACAGTACATTTTTTAATTATGGTTTGCATTTTTTTTCATTAAGTGTGTAAGTGGGGGCCTCATGTATGAATTTTGCCTAATACCTCGCAAAGTCTAGAGTCGCCTCTGAAGGTAACAATATTATTGTGGATCATTTTTGGTTCAGAGAATAGGCTGTATTGCTTTCAGATTATTTTACGCATGGTGCAGAATGTTTTACAAAGTACATTGTTATATACCTCCAGGTAGTTAAACAAATGTATTCATTTGCAACATGTTATTGCAAAGGAACGCTTAATATTTCTCCTGGGATTCAGTGAGAAGAAACCTTCAATACGAGTGTTCCCCAAGGAACACAGTATACACAATGCACAATAACTGACTTATTATCAGTGCAAGAGTTTGGAAGCTGATTCTGAATGCTGGTTGCTTAGCGATGTTAGTAAACAAACACTGAGTTCCTGTAATGCATACAAGATCATTTTAAAACTATGCTGGATTTCCCTGACTATCACTATGATATTTTTCTTGGATTGCTTTTAAGGGTCACGTGTTTATTCAGATTAGCAAAAGTCAGCAACAACTGTGCCGTGTATAGGTGATAGTGCAAGTATCACATATAATTTTAATTGTTAGGTTAACCCTCAAAGCACATACTAGCTGTTAGTTGTTAATAGTATGTATATATTCTAGATATCCAACAAAATCCCAGTGTATTGAGGAAAACTTTACCATACTTGCAATAATTGTTTTACCAATAAAAAAACTCATTTTAATGAAACATCGGGAAACACTGGTAAGTGGTACAATTATTGATCACTGTAGGGTAAGACTTACCAG
>NW_017306469.1:170015-185519 GCF_000935625.1 Nanorana parkeri | reverse complement strand
TACACTGCCTTATTATTATTATTATTATTATTATTAAGGATTTATATAGTGCCAATAGTTTATGCAGCACTTTACAATGACAGGAAGACATTACAGTTACAGTACAATTTAAAACCAGAGGATTAGGAGAGCACTGTCCATGAGAGTTTACAATCATAGTTGACAAGTGATAGGACCTTTTCATACTTCAGAAATGTATCTGCACATTCTGCAAAGTGAGCTACCTCTTTAATAAATCCATTTCCTCCCTAAAGGGGAACTCTACCAATTCTATATCAAAGTCCTGCTACATGTAAACTGTGCAACCATTCATTCATAGGTGAATCGAAATGGTGAAATTAAAGCTGAATTCCAACTTTTTTCATATACAGTAAGTGATAAGTGATCCCTTTTCCTGGACTGAGCAACGCTCACGCAATGATGTTCGTATGCCCCTCAGTGCATGAGTACCGTGAGGTCAGGCTGGGTACATGACAGTCTGGACTCACAGGAAGTGGGTTGGGTGACATTGGCTATCATTTAACCAGAGGATCAGTGATGGCAGCAGAACACAGCAGATGTTCTTTTGAAGGCAGCACTTGATTAAATGTGAGTATTAAAGCAAAAGCAGTGTTTCTTTTTTTAAACTTCAGCATAGTAATAATGCTTGCCTTTCTGCATAACTCTAAAGGTTAAAAGTATATTAGCTCATATTAATGTCCACGTATTCCTAAAATTGTTATGGGCCTATACAAAACATTGATACAAGGGATTTTTCCCGAACCCAAGTAGATTTCAAAGATGGCCACATGTTTCAATTGAATTTCCTTAACTTTTTACATTCACTATTCTCCTCAATTGAATATAAATTGATGGATAGTTTAGAAAGGTCCTTATATTACAGTTGTTGGGAAATCTAAATGAGATTGCACAGAATACTGTAAATTGTAACACGTGTGACAATATAAATATTTGACACAAACTTCCCACTTTCTTCTTTCAAGAAATGTTCTTCTAGTAGGATTTTTTAATTTCAGTATAATCCAACCTAGCTTTGGTAGACTGACCAATCAGAATGTAAAAATGTGTGTGATAATACATATTACATCTGAGAATATTTTTATCCTGGACTGTAAGATAAGTCTCCCTGAACAGCCTAGAACATAGAGGAGTGAGACACAAAAGAAATAGAGAGTTATGAGGCACTGTTTGTAATATAGAGGTATGAGGCATTGTATGTAGCACAGAGGTGTCAGGTTGTGAATGTACCACAATGCCTGTAATAGGAAGGTGTAAATCACCATTGTGTTATAGAAATGTGTGAGGAATTGCATGTAGCTGAAGGGTTCCATATAGTAATGAGATGTGAAGCACTGTGTGTAGTAACAGTGTGAAACATTGCAAATGATAAATATGTATAAGACTCAGAGTGTATCTTAGACAGTGCGTGTAATAGAAAAACACAGTGTAAACTACTAAGGCTTTAGGTGTTTTTATGTAAAAGAGATGCATGGGGCACTGTGTGTAATAGGGAGGTATGACAAACTTTATGTTGTAGAGAGGTATGTGGCACTGCAAGAGATAGCCAATCAGCACATATTATCTCAAAAGCACATTTCTACATGTTGCTATTAACATAAAACTATTAGTTTACTGTGATTGTTATTGGATTGAACTTACCACTCACATTTATTTTTTTTTATTTTTACATTATTGCTTACAATACAGAATGCATGATATTATTTATTTGCAGGCTTTATGGCTGTTACTGTAACTAGGGTTGCACAGATACCAAGTACAGTACTCGGTACAAGTACGAGTACATGAACCGATACTTTTGAGCTCCAAGAGTACACTAGAGAAAAATTCAAAAGTTAGGAGGCAGCTGTCATTTTGTAAGGAGCACGCGGAGCTCCTGGGATTTATACATCTCTGTTTTAATTTACGATTTTATTTTTATACATATAAATAAATTGATGCACAGATACCAGTTTTGCGAGTATGAGTACTGGTACTTGCCGAGTACTTACAAGTACGAGTACTGATACATTTTTGTTTATTGTCATGTGACAGTTTTTCTAAAACAATACAGACTAATGATTTCAGGACAGTGGTGGAGCGCCAGAGCCAGGTCCCAGCTGCAACCGCTGCAACCCTGGTAGTTCTCATGAAAATGTCAACTTTATTTCTCACACATACTTCTGTGACTTCAGTTAAATGACACTTTAACATGACATTTTTTAAATTTACATTACTAATTGACAATTGACAATGACCATGTCAGTTATATTACTACTATCATTAAATATTTATTATGCAAAAGGAAAGCATAAGTGTCCTGGTCTACACGTATATTTTAGGCTTTTAAATTGAAGTAAAAGAATATTCTCCGACTATTTCTAGTTGTAAAACAAACTATTGTCATTGCTGTCCTTATTGGGCAAAGGATAGGTCAGGCAACCCTTTAAATACTGTATATAATGTCATAGTGTGGAAGAGGACATGGTACTGAGAAAACATAGTTGCCATTGATTGCCATTGATGGCAGTAAAAGTAGTGCCAACAGCAGCAGCAATACAGGCCTGTTGCAACAAAATTTACTAGGTTGATTCATCCCAGCCAAATAACTCACTTGATGATTAAGTGTATTTTGTTATCACTTTTATAGTCACAGCTGGATGATGAATCTGAAAGCATAACTTTGAACCACGATAACTGTCAGGTATCTAGTGGAAACTGAGATGATGAAGGCAGCCTCTTTTGCACCTCTAGTATAAGAAACTCCAATATGCTGACAAGTGGTGCAAGGGTAGATGAGCCATATGAGTGCCTGTTGGAGATCCAGGGCCAAAGCTGTTGTGTAACCTATAGGCAGGACAAGGTCAATGATGCATAATCAGTAGGGTATCAGACTGAGGGCAGATACATAAGAGACAAGATGAAGTCTGCATGAGACCAAGAGTGAGGGTACAGGATTGGAGGGATATGCATACCCGGTAGCCAAAGCAAGGTTAATATCAGATGATCAGAGAAGTGCAGAGCCATCAGGCGGGGCAAAGTTGGGAAGCAGACAATAGGTAATTTCAGTATAATAGGGGTTTAAAAAAGAACTCTGGGCATATTAAACATTAACCCTTGCAGTGGGGCTGCTCCTGTACTGCAAGGGTTAAGTGATCATTTTGGTACAGGGATTACAATTAAAAAAAAGACATACTCATCCAATCTTTGGTCCAGCTGTGGTGACCGCTTACCTCCGCTCCAGCTGTGGAATGTTCCTCAGCATACTTGCGTCCATTGCAAAGGAATGGAGGTGGTGACACCATGGGTCCTTAAACCGCCAGGCATGGGGAAGAAGAGGCTGAGTGACCGGTCTTGCAGCCAGGTAGGATCAAGGATCAGATCTTTAATCCATCTCCTAGACTAAACAAGCAGTTAACCCTTGCATTGCGGGGATAGCCCCACTGCAAGGGTTACTATTTAAAATGCCTGGAGTTCTTCTTTAAGGTGAGATCAGCAGAAAGGAAATCCAAAAACAGGTCAGGAAAAGCAAGATGGATTGGTAACAAATGGGTACAAGTCAGGTCAAGAATACAGCTGAATGTCACTTAGTACTGATTCCATGCAGAACTCAGCCTTTAAATAAGCCTGTTTGGCACAAACACTGGTATTAGATGTGCTTGTACTAGACATGCATGTTGTGAAGTGGCCTTCATATGTATACATGCAAACACAAAGACAGACTCCAGGAGTCGCCCTTCTTTAAGTACTACGCAACAGAACAAATTTACATGCACATGCCCTAGCCCTCTAGACTTAGACAAACCCAACCATGCTTGCACTTGCTGAAACACTACCGTTATTGGTGTGGCTTTGCTTAAAGGGGAACACACCATTCATGTTTTATTTGTGTTTAGGACACTTTGCAAAGATATCCTATACCTCTGTGGATTTCAAATACCTTCAATTAAGGTTTTGGCGAACCACTGTTGCAGTTAAAGGACCTCACCACCAGAAGTATTACCCACTGGCCAATGCTTAGTTAAGGTCTGTTTGACTGTAATTATGCCCCATTAGATATCTGCATGTATCCTGCTACATATTTGAGATATTTGTTGTTTTGATTAACGTTTAATGCTATTTGCAGCATTGTTCTCCTCCCACCCAGTGCAATGCAGACAAGGTCTTTTACTGCTTGTAAATGAGAATGAACCCCAACCCTGTTCATTTCAACATATCATTGTATTATATTCTTGATTTTGCATCGTTACAACAGTTGACAGTGCCATTACACACTGTTAATTCTGTTTAAACTGTACTATTATTTTGGACTTTGGGCTTATTTTTGCTTTATTTAAGCCCTGTTAATGCTATTGGTGTATCAGTATATTGTCAGGTCCAGCCCTGGTGAGACCACAAGGCCCTGGTGAGACCTGCACACAGCCCTGGTGAGACTGCACAACCCTGGTGAGACTGCACAGCCGTGGTGAGACCGCACAGACCTGGTGTGCCTGCTTGCAGCCATGGTGAAACCCAGAACACAGCCCTGGTGAGACCACACAACCCTGGTAAGACCTGGTAAGAAGGTCAGCCTTCTGAGACACCGCATAGCCCTGGTCAGACCCCGCACTATCTCCTGAGATGCTGCACAGCCCTGGTGAGCAACATAGAGTATGTAGCTTCATATTATTGATTTGTAGTCCTCTATCACTGGTGGTATTCTGCATTGCTGTATAATGGATTGCTGTGATTTTTTGTCCTATATAGGTGGTTGTGTCCTGCATTGCTGTAAAATGTATTGCTGGGATTTGTAGTCCACTCTAGCTGGTGGCAATCTACATTGCTGTATAGGTATTGCTGGGATTTGTAGTCCTCCATAGGTGGTGGTGTTCTGCATGGTTGTATAATTTATCACTGGGATTTGTAGTCCTCTTTAGCTGGTGGAATTCTGCATTGCTGTATAATCTATTGCTGGGATTTGTGGTACCTCTACAGGTTGGAGTCAGTGCCAGAACTACCAGGGAAGCAGCATTTGCAGCTGTGACCGGGCTCTGCCATTGCTGCTGTGACCGGGCTCTGGCATTCCACCACTGTCCTAAAATCATTAATCTGTATTGTTTTAGAAAAACTGTGACGTGACACTAAAAAAAGGTATTGGTAACTGGTATCAGCTAGTACTTGAGGAAAAGGGGGGCGGGCTTGCGATGATCGAGAGTACAATCTTCCTGTCCAAGATGGGCAGATCGTAGGTTTTTTTAATCACTTTACAACCATCGCAAGACTAAGGTCTTGCGATGGTTGTACAGTGTATGGCCACCTTTAGACCAGTCCTTCCAGCCTCTCTCCCCATCATCTGCAGCGGTCTAAGGTCCTGTAAATCATTACATCTATACACAGTGTACATGAGGATGCTGAGGAGGATTCCAATGCTGCAGCGGACAGGCTGGTGGGAGCACTGTGACACCTGGCTAACTGGGACCTTTGGGTGAATATATCTTTGTTATTTTAGCACCTAGACAAAAATGAGTACTTAACCCTTGCAGTGCAGGGGGTAGCCCCACTGCACTGGTTAAGAGAACATTTTCCTGGAGTTATTTTTTTAGCCCTTGCAGTGGGATTACTCCTGCACTGCAGGGATTACTTGCTTGTCTTGATCTAGGTGCAAAATAACAAAGTTATACTCCTTGGACCTGGCTGGCTGTCAGACCAGTCCTTTCAGCCTCGCTCCCCCTTCACTCCAGCAATCTAAGGATCCTTGAGTCATAATGTCCAATACACTGTGTATAGGATGTGAGGTCACTGAGGGACATGCCATCGCTAGAGCAGAAGGGGAAAGAGACTGGAGGGAGCACTCTAACAGCAAGCTGGCTCTGAGGTTCAGGAGAGTATGACTGTTATTTTTGCACTTGGACCAAAACGAGCACTTAAATCTTGCAATGCGAGGGTAGCCCCACTGCAAGAGTTAAGAAACGTTTTGCCTGGAGTTCTTCTTTAAATTGAATTACATTGTGTGTAGCAGCTGATAAAAAGCTCAGAAGTGCTACTTGAAGAAAAAGCCAAGATGCTACAAAATATAACCTTTGCATCCAAAGTGCCTTAAAAGACTGTGCATTACAAAATAAAAGAGATGTATTTATTATTTATTTCATTTCATTTTCAGCTGAAATCTGCCTTTGTAGCTGCTTCACACCTATGTGTGCGGGTTTTATCCCTCAGCGCCTGTCGTTAATAGGCCTGTTAATGCACAGTACAATAATGAGCTGACGTGTGTTTTTGTAGTGCCATGGAATGGCACCCCAATGTGCATGCACTGAATAACAACATAATTTATTCTCTGCACACCCCAGTGCATATTATAAAGAAGGTATGTGTTGCCTTATGGGTGCTAAACAATTTAAAATATAGAAAATCAGCTAAATCTTTTTGATTTGTTGACATACACACTAAGGACCCATTAAAAAGTCACTACAACATGCATCTACATGCCAAAAACTGAATGTCTATGCATGCATAGGAGTAAATGTTCCTGAAAATGTCAGCTTAGTTAGTGCTAGAAAAACATGTCTGGAGAGACATTTGTAAATGTCTGATAAAAAAAATATCAGACAAACATAGCCTGAAGTATAAAAAGTAGAAGTCATAGTCTGTCTGTCTTTGTCCTATGAGTATGCTCCTAAAAAAAATCTGCCCAGTCAGTCTTGGGCGACATGTTGGCAAACACTCTTCACTGATTCACTTTTCTCTAATCACACTGCTGCTGAGCAAATAAATGACACATGAGTGTTAAATGTGCACAAGAAAATGTGCAACGCAGGTCAAGTGGGTGTTGGCTGCTACACGCAGTGAGTCTGCTTGTTTTACCCATGCTGATGTCATTTTTACTGAACAAATGTGCCTGGAGGTAACGAAAAAAAATCTACCGGAGAGCTATTATCTGCAAGGAAATGACAGCTGTGGTATTCATAGTGTCAGTGAACTGTTACATGTATGGGGTTTCCCTAACGCAAGTACTGTATACAAGTCAAGGAAACTTGTCTGGCATAGGAAGAAGCTTTTTCTCATAGTCTGTTTCCTGTTTTGCTCATCAAAAATACGTCATATTCTTAGTCTCCTTCATCATTTACTGTTTTAGTACGGTAAATTGCAATAACAATGCTACATGTGATTTAAGGAAATCTGTGCACAGAAAAATATGCTATGACCTATACCTCCTAATTTTCTGAGATGTGCATTTATTCAGCACAGTGTGTAGGCAAAGATCCCACCACCACCCTGTCCACACGTATACTTACCAAGAAGACTTAATAACCAAAACATTATTGGTGCTTTTTTCATAACTAGGTTACTTTTATTCTGGCTTTTTAAAACAATTATGTGTTAATAAAAAGGTCTGTTTGCAAGGTTTAGTGTAGAGTAACGCTTTTTCTATCTAAAAAGAGGGGCAACTGTGGAAGAAAGAGGGGTAGAGGGACAGTCCCTCTGGATCATTTCCACCTAAGATGCTTAAAGCTATGATAAATACATAACCTTGCCTAACATTACCTAACCTTACTTAAACCAGGTAAGCAGCCAGTGTCACCATAAAAGGTTTGGCCTATATCTTTATTAATTAAAAAAATCTACACCAAACTTAAAGCTAATAGGTTGTTGAATATCCCGCCTTTGTTTATTAACCAGGTTGGCTTTGTCAAGGGACACCAAGCCCTAGATGCTACCAGCAAAGCATTAATTAAATTGGCTATTCAGAAATGTCTTCTCAGGTGCATTCTCTGTTCCACACTTTGGATGTGAAACAGACATTTGATAGGTTCACTGGTGATATCTAAAAAGTGTTCTTAACAAATGTAGCTTTGTGGGAAGTATATTATCTGCCATATTATCACTGTATACTTCCATTTTAGCCCAGTTGTATACTAATAATATGCTTTCCATAACATTGTCAATGACTAGTGGGGCCCACCATGCTTGCCCCCTTTCCCATCTTATATTTGCACTTTAAATGGGGCCCTTGCCAGTGACAATAAGGCTCTATTCAGAAATCTAAGGCATAATGGTTGATGACCAACCACACAAAATAGCATTATTTCCAGATGATGTAATCTTATCGATCACAGACCTATTTGCTTGTTGTATAAGTATTGAATTCTTTTAATAAGATATCTTACTCTAAGGTTAATGAAAACAAATAATGTGTACTGGGTGTGGGAGCTGATCTAGACACTAAAACCCATGTACCCACTTTACAATTTCTACAGAACACAGGTATGCTTCTATAACTGGGGATCACCCCTCTTTCTTTATTATATAGGAACAATTTTGAACCTTTGCTACATAAAAAAAACTGAACTCAAAAAGGCTCTGTAAATTTCAGGTCAGGCAGACTTTCTGATTTTAAAATGCTAGTCTTACCAATAGATTTAGAAATATTTTTAGGACTTACCCTTTCCTTTCCCTGTTTGCTTCTCTAAGCACCTTAAATGCATACTTTGAGTATAAATATGGCAGTGCAAACAAATCAGATGTTTGAACAAGATTCTTCTTAAACATAAACAAATAGGAGGTATGGGGTTTCCCAATATGAAGGATTACTATTTGGCAATGGTATTGGACCAAATGAAAACCAGATTTCATGACCCTTGATAAGCTTAAGTGTTTAATAGGAAAGAAAGCATTATTTAAGGGAGATCTATGTTTATTTTTCTTGTCCTATTTAAATTTTAAACATAGACCCCCTATCCCCCATCCTACTATCCAAGCCACAATGGCAAACCAGCTTTGAGGATAACAATATGATATCACCCCCTTTACCCATAGAAGGTCCATCAAATGTTCCATATGTCTTGATTGAAACTCATAGCTCCAGGTGCAACTTCTTGGCTCCTTCTATTCTCATATACGATGCTGGAGAGTTTGAAGCAGGTGTTGGATTCCAGGCTCATCACAGGATGCCTTCTGTACCTCAGTACATGGGATTTTTGCAACATCCCTGTGTGTGTTGTAAAATAGCCACCATTCCAAGCTCGCTCCCGTGATGGACTACAATCTTACATTTAGTTTACTAATTTGTATTGAAATTGTAGTCTATCATGGGAGTGAGCTTGGCGCGGTGGCTACTTTACACTACTTTACAACACACACAGGAACCATGGGGAACAAAAGTAGCCACCAGAAGGAAGGATAGTGTCAGCATCAATTCAGAGATGATTTGGGGATCACACAAATAAGCTCCATTTCTGTTAATAGTTAAGGCACTTAAATGCATTTTAGGGTTTAACTTCTGAGTTTAGTGTCACTTTACTGATTAATCTCAGCTGTTACCTTAAAATCTCCCTTGCCAAAATGTGCCATTCTTAGTATAGGTCTAGATCAAGTCCCTCCCACACTCAGAATGCATATTAATTTTGCTGCCAAATTCCATTATTATAAAATAATGGAAAGGAAGTCTAGCACCTATTGTCCAAGAAGTCATACAGAATGTTAATATAAACTGTTTATACGAGAGAATGATTGCATATAGAGTCAACACAAGAAATTGCACAAGGAATATGACACATGGATTCTTTACCCTAGAAGTCATATGCTCCAAATATAACATTTCTTGTATGTCGCTTTATCTTTACTGATGTAATAGGTACATTTGTATGGGAACAGTCTCCATTGTTTGCTTCTATTATGTTTTATTATTCTGTTCACTGTTATCAACTTGTCTTATGCATTTAAAAATCTCCTTTTGAGGTGTTTAAGCTTGGTTAGTTACTTAACATGAAGGCTTTAAAATAGCGATGCACCGATACTGATACCAGTATCGGTGCTGATACTGGGCAATTTCACACATATACTCTTCCTCTTTCCTGTGGATCTTCACCACCCACCTCTGGACCTCTGATGAAATGCCGCACAGCCCTCCTAACAAGCCACACAGCCCTAGTGAGACACCACCACAGCCCACCTAAGAGGCTGCACAGTCCACCTTAGAACCTGCACAGCCCACCTAAGAGCCCACACAGCCCACCTGAGAGCCAGCACAGCCCACCTGATACCCTGCACAGCCCACCTGATACCCTGCACAGCCTCCCGAGTGCCCACACAGCCTCCCGAGAGCCTGCACAACCCTCTTCAGAGCCCATACAGCCCACCTGAAAGCCCACACAGCCCACCTAAAAGCCGGGACAGCCACCTGAGAGCCCACATAGCACACGGAAGACCCCACACAGCCCTTCTGAGATCCCGCAGAGCCCACCTGAGAGCCTGCACAGCCTCCTGACACCCTGCACAGCCCACCTCAGACCCCACACAGCCTCCTGTGACCCCCACACAGCCTACCTGTGATCCCGCACAGCACCACCTAAGACACCGTACAACCCTTCTGAGACCCTGCACAGCCCACATGAGACCCTGGAGACATCAGGCCACCACTCTGGAGCAACACAGAGAATGTATATTATTCTGCATTGATTTATAGCCGGTGCCATTCTGCATTGCTGTGTAATGTATTGCTAGGATTTGTAGTCCTTCTACAGCTTGGAGGCAGTGGCAGAATTAAGGGGGTCACAGTGGTTGTAGCTGCGACTGGGCCCTGGCACTGCACCACTGTCCTAAAAACATTAGTCTGTATTGTTTTAGAAAAACTGTCACATGACAGTAAGAAAAGGGTATCGGTAATTGGTATCAGCAAGTACTTGAGGAACCTTACTCAGTCTGGAAAAAATTGTGTTGGTGCATCCCTACTTTAAATCTATATGGTCTTGTACCTTTTTTGATACAGTTTTTAGTGCATTCCCATGTGCATTCAGGCTATTTCATTTCCGAGGAAAGGGTAGATAGTATGCATGTGTATGTATGCAGATATTTGTAGCATTCTGTATGTCTTGAATTGTTTGCTTGTAACTGTAAATAGTTTGTATACACAGCATTCTTGTGTAGTAAAAGCACATTAATATACTACCAGCTGGTTTGCTTGCTTTATTTCAAAGAATTAGACAGTTAATTTAAAAAGCAAAAAGCAACATAGCATGCTGTCCATCCACTGTGGAATATTTCTGGCTATTGTTTCTCAGATAATGCACTCTAATGTTTGTTTCAAGATAATACCTGCCTCGTCTCTCCCTTCCAAATTGTTACCTAACAAAGTTGCTTACGTACTGTCCAGCAACTGTACAATATGTGTGGCTATTGGCTGCCAGATAATATACTTCAATGTTTATTTTAAGATAAAACCTGCCTTGTCTCTCTCCCTGTTTGTTGTGCTTAAGTGCCTGTGTACTGTCCTGACACACAGCAATTTCTACCAAATACAAGTTGGGCTTGATGTTCGAGTCAATCGGGAGTTTGACTCGAACATCGGCAGTTTGTGTTTTCGGCGAACACACGAACTCTGAGGGCGTTAGAAGGGCTATTCGTATGCCGAGCACCCCACAAGGCACTGCACCATGTTAAACGCTGATTGGGTAAAGCCTTGCACCTGACCAGAGGTCAGGTGCATGACTTTGCCCAATCAGGGCATAGAGAACTGTCACTGCATTGATGATTTTGCCCAATCATGGCTCTCCTGTCAGATGCCCGACAGCTCCACCCATTTGTTTATATGTTGCCGGCATCTGTCAAAATGACGGCGGTCATCTGGTTTTTAAAAATTATTTCTATCTATTTTTTATTGTTGTATTTTTTATTTTGTTGAGTCGTCATCGTTGTGGACAATGCTGGATGTTGTGATTGACACTGGATTACGTTGGTTCCATTTTTTTGGGTTTTGTTTTTTAAAATAAAATACTTTTCTTTTTCAAATATAGGATTTTTCAAAAGTCTGGCCTCTTTGTTACAATTTTATTAACCCTTTAGTGAATGGTTAGGGGTACAAGTACCCTTTACTCATTCACAAGGGAGGGCACATCTGGGCGCCCCTTTGTTAAAGGGGTACCCTGATGTGAATAAGCCCCCAGCCCGCACCCCCACAACCAACACCCCAGGGCTTGTGGGGAAGAGGCCCTTGTCCCCATCGGCATGGGGACAAGGTGCTTTTCCAGGGGCGACCCTGGAAAAACACCTCTCCCAGTGCCGAGGGCATGTGGCCTGGTATGGGAGGGGGGGTGCTTGCTCGTCTCCCCCCTTTCCTGCCCGGCCAGGACTGTGCTCAGATCAAACGTCTGGTTGGGAATCTTAGGGGGACCTCACTTTTTCTCCCCATTTTTAGGGGTGGGGTTACTACTTAACTTACTTATGACTTTGAGGGGGAACCACATGCACCTTTTTTTCTTTTTTTTTTTTTTACATAGGGTCCCTCCTAAATTTCCTACCAGACCTTGAGGGCCTGGTCTGACTTTGAGGGGGAACCCCACACGCTTTTTTTGTTTTTTTTTGCATGTGGTCCCTCCTAAAACTCCTAACAGATCTTAAGGGTCTGGTATGACTTTTGAGGGGAACCCCACGCTTTTTTTTTAAATGGGGTCCCTCCTAACATTACTACCAGACCTAAAGGGTCTGATATTGTTTGGAAGGGGGAACCGCACGCTTTTTTTTTTTCTTTTTAAATGTAATTTTTGCTTCAGCAGGTTCTTTACATTATACAGATGTGCCATTGTACAGGCAGAATAAGGGGACCCCCGGACATGATATTTAAAAGATTTCTAAATTTTTATTGATTCACTTTAAGTGATGTAAAAATCAATGCTTGTTTAACCACTTGATGACCGGGTGTTAAACCCCCTTCCTGCCCAGGCCATTTTTCAGTATTTAGCGCTGCAGTACTTTGACTCACATTCATTCAGTCATGCAACGCTATACTAAAATTAATTTTATACCATTTTTGGGGACAGGTAGAGCTTTTTTTTGGTGGCATTTAATCACCACTGGGGTTTTTAGAATTTTTACTATAAAATGAAAAAAAGAACCGAAAATTTTCAAAAACATCTGTTTTCCATAAGTTATGTTATAAAACATTTATTATTACCCAATTTTGGGGTAAAATATAAAATATGGGTTACATCGATTAAATAGACACCAAGCATGTCAAGCTTTAAAATTGCCTGAAGCTCGCCGACCTGTCCACAGAATGGCGACAAACGCCCACCACATTATGGCATTCTGCCAGATGCCGGCAACATATAAACAAATGGCCGGAGCTAGTGGTGACATCATCGCTTGCTCCGCCCAACTGTGTACATTTGTCCGCCACCTGATAGTCTGCCCGCAGGTCCCAGACAAATCAAAACACATGGGTGGAGCTGTTGTCATATAGAGTCCAACAAGCTGTGACATTACGGCTGGCTACGCCCAGCTGTTGTCTTTTGCAGGGAGAATGGTTGGCTTCGGCTTTCCCCCAGCTTTGGCTGTCACTGCAGCTCAGCTGAGCCGCAGCATATGCGTTCAGCTCAGCTGAGCCGCTTGGCTGCTGTACGGGCTATTGTTTATAGCCCGTACAGCAGCCCTTCAGTTCGACTGATCCGAAGGGCTCTAGTGGCCGAAGTGAGCCGAAGGATCAGCCGAAGGATCAGCCGAAGCAACGGCTAGATCCTTCGGCTCAACAGTGAATAACCCTCTAACTTTCTCCTCTGTGAGCCCATAAAATGTTTGCCCTTTGTGGGCAGTGTGTCCAGAACCCCAGTGCGGCAACTGTCTCACTTTTCTTGAGCCTGTGTATCCTGAACTCCTGAGCTACAAGTGACTTTACTACTGCTACCTGATTACCCTGTTATCTTCTAGCCTCTGCAGTATTCAGTCAGCTATGGCTGCATGAGTGGGTTAGAGGGCTGCAATCTGGGAAATGTCCTGTAGCGAAGCTTATTTTCCCTTATGGGGAGCTCTGGGGTATACCAGGCATTGTTTAGACCCTGCACCTCTATCACACCCTCACCAAACACACAGACATTCTGATTGCTACTATTTCTTTCTCCAGAGCCTCTGGTGTCACTCTGTCTTCTTTCTGCCCATCGCAATGCCAAAAACTCCAGAGCCTCCATTCATAGTGAGTACAGTCCCCTGATTGTGATAATTACTTTGTGTGGTATTTATTCTACCTTTGCATTTGAGGAAAGAAACTTAGGCCTTCTGTGCTTGGGCTATAGATTTTCTTTCAAAAACATTTAATGCACAAGAAATCTAGTTCTGTCCCATTTGTTGTTGATTTACCATGATACATTTAATAGTGTTCCATGTAAAATTTTACATACAATCAAACAGTTCTCATTTAATACATAGCACTGTTTTTTCTGGCTCTTTTTTTTTAAAAGATCGGAATCTAAGGCCCCATTCTGGACTATTTAAGACACGTTTCTTTAACAGTTATCACTGAACAAGTAAAACTGCAAATCCGAAGATCAGAAATATGTGTAATTTCATCAATCTTTTATGACTTCTCTATATATCCTACAACACTAAATGTATTTTACCTACTGAATTTTTCATTGAAGTAAAATGTGTCAAAACAAACAAAATAAATTGTTGAAGGTAATCTTCAAAGGATGGTTATGTGAAACAAAAATGAAGACCTAATCCTTCCAAAAAGTATGTCTACTTATAGGATCCCATTTTTATTTATCTTTGAAGGTCCAGTCTTTCATATATGTGAATAAGAATTGGACTCTGTGCTGCATGTTGGTAAAAGGGAACTTTGAAACATAGCTTCTATATGTTTTAGCATTTTCTTTAAATCAGGAATTAAATACAATCTACATAAATATTTGGGTGCTAGACCTGGATATCATATCTTTTTAATGAAATGCTGTAATCATAAATATGTTTAATTCTCCCATGAACTGCTAGGCTCCCTGAACTTCTGTGGACCAAATGTTAAATAACTTGAGTAACTGAGATAACGAATGGCTTAGAATTCTAGTTTAGAACAGTACATCCACTATTAGCATTTTCAGCCACATAAAGTACACCCACTGCTATATTTATTACCCAGTGACGCACACAGAAAATGCATGTTTTCATAAAACATGATTTCCTAAAATAGTTCTCAATGGGGTCTTATTTTGTGACCCAGAGTTTCATTTTGTATTTTTTTATGCCTAGAATAGTTCAGATATTTATGCCCCAATCTCTAGCTCTAATGTAAATTACATGGTTTTTATGGTCCAGATTATGTATAAGTGACCAATTATAAAGTCTTCAACAGTCAGCTGATATTACCATGCATGAAATAAGCTTATTTATCAAAGTGGCATGAAGGCATTTATTTAAATAGTTTGATGAATAAGCTTCCTAAAGCAACATGTCATGAATGCCTTTATTATTAATATTATTATTGTACTGTAGCAGTCAGACTTGGCCCATCATTAATTTGTCAGATGATTCAGTTCTCAGCCTTCTAATTTACAAAAGATTTCTGCCTTTATAAATATTATCAACCAAATATCTTCATTTTTAAAGGCAGTTTTTCTTGTATATATGCATCTTCTTTACATGAAATCTGTTTGTTTAAACTAGCTTACTGGAGCAGGATACAAAAAAGAAAAGTGGTTTTACCATGTCAACACAAAATCATGCCATCTTTCATATGCAAATCCTGGATGGGATACTAATATATAT
>NW_017306469.1:166965-169349 GCF_000935625.1 Nanorana parkeri | reverse complement strand
TATATATTTGTCCTCACTTGTCCTTGCTGTCACTCACGCAGCTGGGCGGATCCCGACGTCCAGGTCGGGATCCGCTCCGGCTTCAGCATCTCAGTATACCGTGAGCTGTAGCTCGCGGTATACTGAGCTTAGGGTAACGGGAGGACGCTAGTTTGTGTCCTCCCATTACCCTGAGGAGAACTATGTGGAAAAAAACTGACCCCATAGTTCTCCTTTAAGAAGGGACCCTAAAAAAAGATTTTCATGATAGTAAGAAAGAATTTAATGTAATTGTCTATTATTCCAGAACTAGTTCAACATAAAGGTAGTACCTCCTCACACACTTGTATAAGCCAGCCAGTCTTCTTCAAGTGAACACTCAATTATCTTTTTTTTTTAAAGATGACTCTTTATTCTTGCTACTTCCACCAAATTACTCAAATTATAATTAAATGAGGTCAAAATGACAATATCATCTGTACACAAAATAGGTGTCAGTGCTAGACCTTCATACTAGACACCCCTATGACCCTTTTCCTGGCATCCTACAAAGCACTGGAATACAAAAATTACACACAGCCTCAGTGGAGTCTATTCCATAACTGTAAACAGAATTTTAACTCATTTTCAAGTTTGTAAGCACAATTCTCACTGCAAATATGCACAGACATTAGTAGTGACTACATTACTCCATATCTTCAGATGCCATCTCACAGCTCGAGGTCTTGTTGCCTTTTGGTGCCTACAGACATAACAGACAGGGTTATTCACAAAAGGGTGAAGAGTTTGGAGAAGGCAGGAGAAGTGAACAATCTAGGACAACATAGCTGATCTGGAAAAATTCTCCAATTCAGCTCACTTTCCAGTTCAGCTATGTTGTCAAGATTGTTCACTTCTCCGGCCTTCTCCAACCACTTCACCCTTTTGTGAATAGCCCTGATAATTTTCTCTTAAACAGGCTTATTACTATTGGATTTTGGATGCAATTTGTAACTATTGGATGCAGTGATGCCATGTCTGTACTTACACCTCAACAGGCATCCCCTCGGGAGAAAAATTGATCAGATGAGTTGAAATTGATTTGCTGATCTATTTTTATTCCCCCTGATATTTGTCCAGGTATATCTGCTAAGTGATCTCCCTCTCTCTGCATAACCATGCGGGTTTGGTCAAAATTCATCAAGCTCCATCACATCTCTGGATCCCCAAGAGGAGGTGGTGGAATCCTGTTGTAGGAGGTTTGACCTGCAACTTAACCACTCCTACATAGACAGGCAAATTTGTACTGACAGAGATTAAAATCTTTGTTTATTTTTTTATGTTTGCTGATGAATGACAGCAGGGGAGTTAACAGTTTACCAGGTTCAGATAGTGTACTAGGTGCTTGTTAGTAAGTATTTTGCAGACAAACCCACTGTGTTCAGTATTGGTAAAACCTTTTCTGGAGCTTTGAAGGTGCAGAATTAATAAGTCCATCTTCAACACTGGGTAGTGTTTTTAAGATGAAGGGTTCATACTTTTTTGGGGGCCCTTTGTTTTGAAAAGCAAAGCCATTGCTAAGTGGAATAGAAAGGTCTATTAGTGTATCATGGAGTCCAGGATTTTTAAGGCATGTTTTTTATATTTAGCAAAAAGGATAAGCCAATCTTTAGATATATCCAAGGTGTTACCTTGTTCCTGTAGTGATAAATTGCTTTTATTACTACCTGGAAAGTTATCATTGTAAAAGTATTGGCAGATGCTGGTAATTCAGTTCCTATTGATGTAGGCAAGATCCCCATACCTATATCTCCCAAGTACTCTTAGGGCCTGTCCACATGAGTTTCAGGCCCTGATCAGGTGCGGATCTGCAGACGTGGTGCTATGTGTTTTGCCACGTTTTGTCTTGTTTTTGCCTCGTTTTTGATGCATTCCAGTTAACCAGTTGACATCCGTGGTGTTAAACCCCCTTCCCATCCAGGCCATTTTTCAGTATTCAGCGCTGCGGTACTTTGACATTTATTCCGTCATGCAACGCTGTACTGAAATGAATTTTATACCCTTTTTTGAGGACAGATAGAGCTTTCTTTTGGTGGTATTTATTCACCACTGGGGTTTTTATTTTTTTACTATATTAAGGAAAAATTACCAAAATTAAAACAAAAAAACAGTTTCCCCTATATTAAATGATAAAACATTTATTATTACCCAATTTTTTGGTAAAATATAAAAAACGGGGTCACGTCGGGTAAAAAGACACCAAACATGTCAAGCCTTAAAATTGCGTGCGCGCGTGAAACCTCAAAAAACGATAATACCCAAAATTGGCCATAGGCGGCGCTTTAAAAGCTGTTACCGCTCATCAGCTTAGTGTTATCAGTGATTGATGGCCCTAAAATGATTGCTCTCACTGCGACGTTCGCGGC
>NW_017306469.1:131519-164166 GCF_000935625.1 Nanorana parkeri | reverse complement strand
CACATATAGACGATCGGCGGGCTATGGAGCCGCTGATCGCCTATATGTGAAACACCCGGTAACGGGTGTTTGTATTGGTCGGGTCTTTTCTGCCCGTGCGTGCCCGCTAGGGGGCGCCAATGCTGCAGTGCCGTCCGTCCGTCCGTTTTTTTACAACGGGCGGACGGCAAGTGGTTAAAAAAAAAAGATTTTTTTTAAGCTGGAGTGGGGCTGTCAGTATGTTAGCTGCAGTGCAGTGTGTTTTTGACGCGTTTTGCGTTTCCAGACCGTTTGCTGACTGTACAAAATGTGACATGCAGTATTTTGCTGTCATAACCTGAACGGACTGCGCACGTGAGAACTGTAGCCCAAAAAACACATAGGGATACATTGGGACATTGGGATGCATTTTTAGTGCAGGAGCGTAAGGATCAGGTCAGCACAGAAAACGGACGTCGTGTGAACAGGCCCTTACACTTTCACCAGTGTGTGGACAGGCTCTTGAGGTTCTGAGCAGCAGAACTGTTTAATGGGAAAACAAATGTATGCATGTGAAGAGAGACAGGGAGGGGTGGGGGAAAAGGCAGAGTTATGTAGTTCAGCAGGCAGAGTTGACAACATTGTTTAGAAATTCAGTGCAGCATAGGCAAGGTGTTTCAGTCTAAACAGGAACTTAGGATTTCTGGAAAAACAGACATCTTTCTGTATTTGCATAAATTGGGAAAATGTGCATGTATTGTACTGAATGTTCACACTTTGAACCTTTTACTGCTGCCACTGTATGTATTACGATGGGGCAGTAATGGAATGTAATCAACCTCATGGCTGCAATAGCAGAATTGATGAACAGGTGAACAAAAAATATTTAACATTTAAAATTGTAACTAACAGCGATTCATTCTACAGGTGCTCTGCTTTAAAAAACATGCAATGATTTGGGAGGTTAAAGTGCATTATATTATAAAAAGTGTAAATTTTAACTTGCGTGATAAATTAAAAAATCAATCTGGCAGCACAAGGGTTAAACATTACTGTGCAGAATTGTTTGGGAAGCTCCTGGCAGCCATGTCTGATCACCTGATTGGGCCAAAAACAGCCTGAGGTACTTTCTTTAAAAATACTACCAGGTATATTAAAATACATTTTTAAATGGTGGCACTTTCTGGTGGCACTGCCAGTTAGTCATAGGGTGCCCAGGCAACAGCAGAAGCAGATAAAAGGTAGAAACAGCCTTTGGAGTAGCCTTGATGCATTTCTTCGAGAAGCCTTATGGGAATCTGAACTGACAAAACTAACACTGAAATTCAATAACACACAATAAAAGTGCTTATAATCTTTAGTGCATAATCTGCTACCATATCCTGGTGGTAGCCCCGCCCTACATCTCAATACCACGCACAACAAGGAAGTACAGGACATCTACACGCTGCCTGTGAGCGGCCGATCTTTTGCTTTTAAACTGTAAGTTACTATATTTTTTTAATAAATGTTAATCTCGACTACACCATGAGGAGTTTCCTTTTTTATTCTCGTTAAATATCGATCTATGGGACTCTGAGACACTTGCTGGGACGTATCTGCTTCTCATCCTTTTATTGCCTACAAACGATAATGGTTTTTGAGTGCGCACCCCAGAGGGGAATTTGGCGTGAATACATGGTGTGGGAGAAAGATTGCAAACCACCTGTTTGAAGTTTTTTTCATCAATATATTATATACAATTGGATTAAATAACAGTTTGGACTCACTTTATGATTTTTCACTTGCATATATGACCCTATGGATTCATTTGATGCACGTTTATATTTGATTGCAACAAGGAATTTTCTTATAATTTTTGTTACGTTGGATATTACGTAATGTAAAATAAGGTAAAATATTTTAGATACTTACTGTACCACTAAAATATTATGTGGTTATGGTTGCTTGTATTTCACTGCAAATACCAAGTTGATGAAACAATTTGGAGAACTCCTATGTGTAACATTCAGAGACCACATCTTAGAAAAATGTCATCAGTAGATTATTTTTAGTCAAACACAAGTAGATGAACCATGTCTTTAACATTAGTCATTGCACAGTGCATGTTGTAATGCTTTAAAACGAGGTGAAAGCTTCCGGTATGTAAGCAAGTTAACCGCCATTACAAAAGGCTTTGCGTGGGTACATTCAAGGTATTGTACTGCCAAGATAATAGTGCAATACAAAGGTATTCAGTAAAACCACACAGACTTGGTAAAGTGGTGATGTAACTATACATTAGGTAAGTATTAAAGTGAAACACTACTTTTGTTTGTGAAAAAACAATCCTCTTCAAACTATTGATATACACTGCAAGCATTTTAGAAAACTTTATTGCAGATTTTTACCTTGTTCTGTTTTGTAGACACTCGGATAATTCATACCAGTGCACTTACTGAAATAGGTGCTAAATGAGAGGGTCTGCCTAAAATATGCAATATTATACATGCAAGACACTTGGAAAATATGTTACTTCAGATGAAAGGTTTAGTGTTGTAAGCTTAAGAAAAATTCTGATGGCTGATACCTAATATTTTACTTCAAGCTGCAGAAGTCTTTAGGAAAAACAGTGTATCAATAAATTATCTGAGGGTAATACATTTGATATAACCACAGTTCGGATTACCATATTTCAATTTTTGTCAGATTTTGAAGATTATGGCAGGCCTCTCCTAAAAAAATCAGTTAAATTAACTATATCTATTATCTGAAGATTCAGTAGGTGTAAACTGAGTTGCTCTTTCTTTTGAATTTGCCTTTCCTGATTTTTAGCTTTATTATCTGGCAGCCCAATTATCACACATATACTACTGGGTCAATAAGGATAATTTAGTTTTCTTTGCTTTAGTGTGTGGCCAGTTTGGCCCATTGTTTTATCCCCTTTGGGTTTTAGCCAGGGGAACTAGGGAATCTGCTTCAGGAACATAAGAGAAGTAATCACTTGTTGTTTCAAGCTACTAGGGTGTAGGACATGGCACTAGCAAAGTTATCTATCCCCACCCTTAAAAAAATCTCACCCCCATATAGAACAATGGTAATTCAGGACTGTCCCCTACCCTAAGCTGTAGTATCAAATTCACAAAACACAACTTGGCCACATTGTACACCATGTTCATATTAGATCCATACAACAACTAAAGTAGCTGTTTAATTTGCCTAATCATATGTTGTATGAATAATTTCAGAGGACCATGCAGCTACAGCTCAATTTAAAGAGGTCCCAGGAGGTCTGAAAAATAATCTACTGTTGCCTATTTTATGTGGCTCTACTACTAGAAAATTGATTTTTCAGCTCTACTTCCTGCCCTTTACCCCTTGGGCACGATACTTAGCCTTTTGTAAAAAAAAAAAAGAGAGATTTATATCCAATTGAGGATGAGGACTGGAGGAATGCTCTTAAAGGCTCATAGATCTGTTTTGCTAAAAATGTCGGCTAAACTTACCTATAAATGCTCCATAGAGCTTCTGTAACTCCCTCCTGAACTCTCCACTAACCCATTATGCCAGAAATGTCAAGCCTCTTGACACTTTGTGGCATATGTTGTGGGATTGCTCAATAGTAATCAACTTCTGGGGAAAAAAAATGTTTAATTCCTTCCTAATCTTATGAGGTCCCCAGTTTCCCTTTGGCCCAAATGTGTCTCTTAGGTATAATAGAAGATCTAACTTCTAATTATGATGCAACAACTTTGTATGTCTGCCTTACCTCTAACCAAGGCTCAGATGGATCTCTATGAATGATACTGTTCTCTACAAGGAGCTTGTTCACCAAGGTTGCCCCCAAACATATCACAAAATATGGGATAGATGCCAAAAGTCAAAGTACCTGGTCATGAACTCAGCTAATTTTTCCTGTTGGGGTAACTTCTTCCTCTAACAAAGGAGAGGGAACGGGAGGGGAGAAGGTTGGAAAAACACACTTTTAAGGTAAGTGTGCCATAATGTGCATGTATGCTGTGTACACTAGCACATTACAGCAAAAACAAAAAATCTATGTGGTTTACTTCTGCTTTAAATCCATTACACCAAAATGGAAAGAATATGGCTCCACTGTACACCTGGAAAGAGAAGACCGCCCACCAAAACTCCACCCACAGAGGGGCATTCATCAGAGATGCAACAAAAACCCCAAAGATAACACTAAAGGAGCTGCAAAGATCTACAGGTGAGATGGAACTATCTGTCCATAGGAACACTTTATGCTGTACACTCCACAAAGTGGGTCTTTATGAAAGAGAAAAAAGCCATTGCTTAAAGAATAAAAAAAAAAAAATGTTTGGAGTTTGCCAAACTGTATGTGGCAGACTACCTAAACACATGGAAGAAGGTTATTTAGTTAGATAAGACTACAATTGAGTATTTTGGCCATCATGGGAAACCATTTGTGTGGTACAAACTCAACACTTCCCATCACCCTGAGAATACCATCCCCACATCAAAGCATGGTGGTGGCTCATCATGCTGTGAGGATGCATTTCATCAGCAGAGACTGGCAAATTGGTCAGAATTAAAAGAAAAATGGATGGCACTGAATACAATATATAAATTTGAACAAAACTTCAAAACATCTGCCACAGATTTGAGAATGTGATGGAGGTTCACATGTGCCAAAAGTGGTTATATAGATTGACAGGGGAAAAAAACAGTGCACAGCTTACTCAGTTTGTTGTTTTTCTAGCTAAATCAGCAGGAGAAAGGTGTGTTTTGACTGAGCATTGATGTAGCTGCAGGCAGGTCCCAGAGCTAGTTAAAATCTCTATAAAAGAACCTGGATTAGATGACTGCTTGCACAGAATGAGACATTCTTCAGGGGGTAAAACAGTTCAGATATAAGATTTTTTTAATTAGGAAAGAATTGTTTATTAACAAGAAAAAAAAAATTAGACATACAGAGTAAAAACATACATTGATGTATTGTTACAAATATATCAAAGGTACTGTACAAAAGACAACAATACAAAATGAGAGCTGTACATGAATGAGACTAGAACCAATGTGTGTAATTAGAGGTGAATCAGTATCCATTTGCATGTTGAGAAATATTCTGTAGTAGCACATTAACGATACAGAAATAAAGATAGAAAATTAACAAACAAACCCCTGTCCCTGTGATTTTATCATAATGGCCAGTTTAGCAGGCATAGAATGATTTAATGCTTAGAAATAAAAATTCAATGTATATAGTTACATCCCTGATGTTACGAGGAAAAAAAAATGGAGAGAGAAAAAAAATTCTAATAGAATATGATGAAATACTTTGAAAAGTATTGGTTTAATTCAGTGGTTTGCATTATTGAATAATTAGCAGCTTATAAAAATAAAACATATGTATGGTAGTTTCACAAAGAACTGAATTGAAGTGACAAATGAAAACGAAAAAATAATGCACAATTAATCATGCTGCCATTTGTTCAGACTATCAGCAATATTAAAATGTTAAGCCTGTTGCAAAAAATAAAATAAAAAATAAAACCTAAAGTTCATTTAACTAAAAAATACAATTTATATTGCAACACTGTTTGATGTAGACTGACATTTTAGCTTACTAGAAGTGGGCGTATCCTCATAATCTGTTTAGTTGAAACCATTCAAACATTACATTTGTTGATCCCTAGTTCTGCTGGTGGCCCAGGACAATTCCTTCAAGGAACGAAAAGAATTTTGGTAGGGGCTTAGAGATGAAATCTCAGTGTGGTATTGTTAATTCTCAATAAACACTCTTAAAATGAGAAACATAGGATTATAAAGTGATAAATGTGTTCCACAATGTGTCACATAAAAGAAACAGCCAAAGTTATAATGGCATATTAGATGTGCTCTATCCATTTCCTCACACAATGCATACCAAAGAAAAAGTGGCTGTATGTGGGTGGATGTAAAACATTGCCGACATACCTATTGTTAACCCTTATTTTTTTAAAGCAGTATGAGCCAAGACAGTGGCGAACATATTATTATTATTAAAAAAAACTACAATTTCACTAAGAACTGTTTATAACAAAAAATCATGTTAACATTAACCCAATGCAGGATTTAGGATACAACAGTAAAACTGCTGTTTCTGATATCCCCATGACTTTCTCAGGTACACTCATTTGTATTATTCTCTGTGTATGGTAAGTTTATACCCAGAAAAAGATCAGCATAATATGGATACATCAGCACAGATCATGTGTTTGCCATTCAATAATTGTATGCTAGTCACAAAATAATAAATGTATACTTAAATGTACACCTTCTAAAACTCGCTTTACTCAATAGCAAACTAATAGCAAAATAATGGGAATGAAATATATTTTTTTACATTTCCAAGTTTAGGAATTGCTTCATATAATTTTTTTACTATTTGTATAAAGTCAAACATTTCTAATAACAATGACCAGTTCTGTTTGCATGCTTGCTGGCAGCCCATGTAAACTGACTAATTACTAGCTAACTAGCGAAGCCATTTATTAGCTGTGTATAGTGATATTTTGTGGCTGAGTTACTAAATAAGTTAGGCATCTTCCCACAATAAATTGTGTAAATATTCACTACAATTATCTACTCATGTAAAAATCTAATTCCTGTTTACTCGTCTGCACATGGTTGGATAATGGAAGTGAATATTCACGCAATTTTTATTGTTTAAAGGTTCTTAACTCCTCTATACATATTTTTAGCAAGGCTATTATAAAAAGAGCCTACTGAAAGCTACTGCTGTTGCACAGGTCCTCGCTTAATTAAAAGAATATGTAAAAAAGTGTTTTAGATCCTAAAACCAAACTTCGTGCAAAGCATTTTTAGCTTTGAATGTAGTAGACATTCTTTGAAATCCTGTCATTATTATTATTATTATTAATATTATTCAGGATAAATATAGCGCCAACAGTTTGCATGGTGCTTTGCAATATAAGGAGGACATTATAGTTACCATACAGACCAAGACAAGATGATAAGGAGGGCCCTGCCCCTGAGAGCTTACACTCCAAAAGGGTGTGGCAAGTGATACGAGAGGTGGTAGATGTGTGGGATGAATTGTTTGAGAAAGTGATAGTCCAGTGTAAGGTTGAGGTGGGATAGGTTTCCTTGAAGAGATGAGTATTTAGTGACAAAGACAGACAGAGTAGAAGATAAATGGACAGGTTAGGGCAGGGGCGTAACCAGAAATCACAGGGCCCCATAGCAAAGTTTTGTATGGGCCCCACTCCCCCCCACCAAAAAAAAGAAAAAGCACCTACCTTTAGAACACGTTCTTTTGCTGGCTCTGAAGAACAGATAACTCCGATGCTCACTACTGCAGAGTCCACCATAGACCCCGCACAATCCCACCAAAGACCCTGCAGAGCCCCCCTGAGACCCTGCAGAGTCCTCTTGAGACCCCACACATACCAGAGACCGTGCATAGCCCACCTGAGAGTGACCCTGCACAGAACACCAAAAACTCTCTATGGTGAGCTCTGCAGGGTCTCAGGTGGGATGGTCGGGGTCCCTTTCCCTGCACACTGCACTCCTCTTACCTGTCAGCCCTGAGCCACTTGCTGCTTGTCCCCGGCCTCCTCCATCTCCAGGCACCGGCCTCCTCCTCCAACTCAGCCGCCACACCGGACCAGCGCTGCTGGGCCTCGGCCTTCACCACCGCCGATGGGCTTTGGCCTCCTACACCTCTGCTGCTGGGCCCCTGACCGGACCCCCTCTGCCCTGGACCCCAGTCTCTATGGAGGTAGTTACACCACTGCACCATCCTTACCATTTTGACCATCCTGACTATTAGCTCCATCTTGACAATCATCACCATCCTCACCTCCTCATCATTCTGGCAATCCTCACCTCCTCACCATCCTGACCATCATCTCTAGCATGACCATTCTCACCATCCTGACCGTCCTCATCTCCTCACCATCCTGACCGTCCTCATCTCCTCACCATCCTGACCATCCTCATCTCCTCACCATCCTGACCCTCCTCATCTCCTCAGCATCCTCATCTCCTCACCATCCTCATCTCCTCACCATCCTCATCTCCTCATCTCCTCACCATCCTGACCGCCCTCATCTCCTCACCACCCTAGCCATCCTCATCTTCTGACCATCATCACGATCCTGACCATTCTCACCGTCCTCCCCATCCTGATCTCCTCACCATCCTGACCATTCTCACCATCCTGTCCATCCTCATCTCCTCACTATCCTTACCATTCTCACCATCCTCGCCTCCCCGCCATCCTGACCATTCTCACCTCTTCCCCATCATGACCATACTGACCATCCTCACCATCATCTCCATTCTGACTATCCTGACCATCCTCGGCTTCCTGACCATTCTCACCATCCTAAAACAAAAACACAGCGCTCCCCAACATGTGCAGGATCATTTTTTATTTTAAAGGATAATGGATAAAAACATCCTCACAAAGATTGCAGTACAACATTTAGCCATAATCACAGGAGTTCAACCGTGAGGCGGCATGCCAGCTGGCGGATCTGCGTCTTCTGTGTCAAACACTTTTTTATGGGATATTTCCGATATCAGATCAAAGGAGTAATACACTTGTTGTACCGCAATCCTTGTAGGTTTTTATCCATTATCCATTAAAATAAAAAATTATCCTGCACATCTCGGGGCGCTCTGTGTTTTTGTTTTAGAAATCGAGTCAAGGTCCCCTAGTCCTTAAAGGAGCAGCACGGTGTGCGAGGATCATTTTATAGCTGTCCCAAGTTCATATAAGACTGTTTGGAATTCTCACTATCCCGACCATCATCTCCATCTTCACTATACTCACATCATCATCCTGATCATTCTCAGCTTCCTGACCATTCTCCCCATCCTAAACCTCATGTCCATCCTTTAATTAAGGGGCACCCAGATGCCGCCCCCCTTGTGAATAAGTAAGGGGTACTTTTACCCCTACACATTCACTAAAGTGTTCAAAAATAGATTAAATAAAAACACCAGACTTTAATCAAAAATCCTTTATTTGAAAAAAAACACAAGGGTTTTTGACAAGTCCTTTATTTAAAAAAAAAAAAAAAAAAATTGATCCACTGACGTAATCCATGGTCAATCACGATGTCCAGTGTTGTCCACGACGATGACAAAATAAAAAATAGAAACAATAAAAAATAAATAAAAATAAAAACGACGCCCGCCGTCCCGTCCTCTCCCTGCCGACTCCCACCGCATAATGGCATTTTGACAGATGCCGGCAAAACATACACAATTGGGCGGAGCTAGCGGTGACATCTAGCTCCTCCCAATTGTGTAGTTTGCCGTCATCTGACAGGCGAGACATGATTGGGCAAAGTCATCATGACTTTGCCCAATCATGACTCTAAGTCAATATTGAGCCCTGATTGGGCAAAGTCTTTTAATCAAGCCTTTAACCAATTAGAGCTTCAGAGGGCACTTTGCCTTGTGGGACGTTGTACGGTCGAACAGACCGCGAACGTCCCAAAAAGTTGGGTGTTCGGTGAATGCTCGAACAGGCAATGTTCGAGTCGAACTTACGATTGACTTGAACCGGCAGCCCATCTCTAGTCAAGACAAGAGATAAGTGAGTGGATGACTGGCTTTATGGTTTCACTGGTAAGAAAGGAGAATGTTTTGGAGATTTTAAAAAGGTAAAGGTGGCAGGTGGGATAGTTATGTTATTAATCTCAATGGAAATGTTGGGGGGAGGTGCATGGGGGAAATATCATGAGCTCAGTTTTTGAAAGACTGAGTTTTAAGAAGTGTCGTGACAGACTGATATGTCATTTAGTAAATTAATTATGCACAAGAACACTGGGGGTGAGTTGTGGAGTGGAGAGATATATTTGAATGTCATTAACATAGAGATGGTATTGAAAGCCATGCAAGGTTATCAACTAACCAAGGGAGGAGGTGTAGATAGAGAAGAGAAAGGGCTCAAGGACAGAGCCTTGGGGACCCATAAGTAAAGAAGAAAAGGAGAGGAGGCGGTAAATTTGTAGGTGACACAAAAGGAGTGCTTAGATAGGTAGAAGGAGAAACAAAAGAGAGCAGAGTCTTGGAGGCCAAACAAGTGGAGTTTTTTGAGGACCAGCGGGTTGTGAACTGTGTCAAAAGCAGCAGAAAGGTCTAATAGCAAGAGTATGGAGTGGTGGTCCCTGTTTTTAGCTGTTAGTAAGTCATTAGTGAGTTGTTGTTATCACTATTAATATTATACAGGATGTATATAGCCCCAACAGTCTGTGCAGCGCTTTACAAAATAGGGGAGACAGTGCAGTTACAATACAATCAGTACAATAGGGTTAGGAGGGACCTGCTCGTGCGAGCTTAAAATCTAGTAGTTTTAGGAGGGCAGATCCGGTGGAGTGTTGGGCTAAAAACTGGACTGTAAAGTGGTTGAGGAGGTTGTTATCAGTGAGGTGGCAGCTCAGGCTGTTGTAGAAGTTTGGTGGGGTCCAGCGAGGGTTTTTTTGGGGTATTGGGGTAACCAGTGCATGTTTTAGAGGGGAGGGAAAGATGCCAGTAGAGAGGGAAAGATTGAAAATGTGTGTAAAAGAGTGTAGGATAGAGCAAGAGGGTGACCGGAGTAGTGGTGAGGTAACAGGGTGAGGTACGTGTCAGAGAAAAGTTTTGTAACCTCCTCTCTAGTGACAGGGTCAAAAAAGGAAAGTAACAAATGTCATGGTGGGCCTGGTACATTAAAAGGGGAAGGTGATTGGACAACTGAGATCTCATCCTGAATTGCATCTATTTTGTTTTTTAAATGAATGACAATGTCCTGTGCATGAATAAGTTAGTGGGTGGAGGTGGTGGGGGACATAGTACAGAGTTAAAAGTAGAAAAAAGAGTTGACAAGGACTGGATGCGAGTGACAAAATAAGTCCTGTTTGGCAGCACATAGGGAGGAATTTAATTTTACAAGGGCAGCTTTAAACAGGGTCAAGTCTTGCAGAGATTTACAGGGTTATTCACAAAAGAGTGAATAGTTTGGAGAAGGCAAAGTGTAGAAGTGAACACTCTAGGCCAAAACAGCTGATTTGGAAAAATTCTCCAATTCAGCTAACTTTCTAGCTTTTGCAAAATCAAGGTTCACTATGTCCACTGGCTTTCCTCTGACTAAGTTGCCACTCACCTCCTCATAGAACGCTAATAGGTTAGGCACTTATTGTGTGTCAGGGTGTAAATGTTCTGAATAGGGGCGAACAGCAGCGAGTGAGCCGTCGGAGCTTCGGCTCAGCCAATCCAGATGTTGGATCAGCTGAGTCGAAGTCCTTCTGCATCTGCTTTTATGTGAGTAATTTTCTTTTGATAAATCATACTCTGTTTGGATGGTACGCGCTATGGTGTTTGCTTTCTTTTTTTGGTCAACACGACCCTGGCATTGACACCTTTTACTGAGGAGGCCTATAGATCGATTAAGATTGGAGGTTATTGCTTTCCTATTAAAGAAGTGTTACACAGATCTGTTTGCTGGTCTGAATACATCATTGGAGGACATCTGTGAGCGATTGGAGCTGAGGGCCCCCTCCCCTGGTTAAGAAGGGAATTGCCTGATTTGACCTCTTGCTGGGGTCTATCAATAAGGTGAGCACCCCTATATCTGGTGGGGTGCACGTGGTGAGTTTGGTCTAGGAACAAGAAATATTCATCACTATTGCTATATTTGGACATTTTTGCAGAGTTATGAAGATTTAAAGACTTTACACCTGATTGATTTTTATTCACTGACATTTGTTTGAGTCACTGATTTTTTTATACTCTTTATATCTGATCATTGTTGTAGCTCGGCACATTTAGTTATGAATTTTTCACGTATACACACTCACAGTGGGTGTACATTCCAGTGCCTTGTAGCTGTTAGCTTGCTTATTGGTGCAGTTGATTTTATATATATATATTATTGGCTCAAACATGGCATATACTGTATGGCATAATTACCAGAAATAATTCTTAGTTATATAAAAGTTAGAATCACTTCATCAGCATTGGTTGTTTTGTATTATCCTGTTATGAACTAATACTGATATTAAAGAATTTGGACTCTTGGACCTTTTGTTTGGCATTATGATTAGACTTTGTAGATTTGGCAGCCGATCAGGGAAGTGAGGGAGTAAAAAGAGGGTAAGTTTGCTGTCCCACTAATGCAGCAAACCTATCACTAGTGTGGGTAAAGTACAGGTTAGGTTTAACATAATAAATCAAGAAAATAGGCAAAATACAAACCATTCATTCTTTAAGAAAATTGTTACCTTCATAAAATCACAGAAAGTGGTGAGGTTTAGTAGATCGATGCTACAATGTTCTGACTTACTATTGATATAAATTCAGTGCTCTGTGAAAAAGTCAAATTCCACAGAGCATGGATTAGATCAGCGTTCAGATGTTATGTTATCATATGACAGTGCAGAGTAAACATAGTAAAAATAACAAACGTAACAGACACCTGCTTCCAAAACACCTGAACAGACTGTGATCCAAAGGAAGGTAATTTTGACAGACTGCCAATGTAATGGAACTTTAATGGATATGTCAGCTAAGCATTTATTGTGCCAATAGATCTGTCTAGCATAAGTGTGAGCTCAACATTATATAACAACATACATTACTGTGTATGTCAGTCTCTTGTTACACTTTAACAAACCGACTTTCATAGCAATACTTATTTTTGGTATGCATTTACATATATAGATTTCAACATTCTCCACAGAAAATCTAGTAAATTAACCTTAATGTTTGGCTTTAATATCAGCTGAAAAACAGCTGCTTGCTACTAGAGAAGACTTCCCTAATGCCAAAATATGTGAGGTTGGGAGGAAGTTGAAATAAGAGATGTTTAGCTCTTTAATGCTCCTGTGTGGGGATAAAAGGGTGAAAAGAAGGGAATCTTCTTTGGCATGGAGTCTCAATGCAGCTCTGGAAATTTCTGTTTTTATAGAATATGATCTCCTCATATGCCAGATGTAAATAGTGAAAAAAGGTTCAGGCATATGTGATGATGTAACACAGGTCAAAGGGTCAGGCACCTGTGACTTTGTAGCCACGTTAAGTGGTTCAGAAGCTGTTTTTTGACTTAACAATGTGCAGTTTTCCATCACACATGTATAAAACATTTCATCCATTACTAGTCTCCTTTGACACTAACGTTTGCCTTTTCTGTTTACATGAGAGAGCTATTCTCTAAAATGACCAAAAAGAAACCTGATTATATTTTAGTACTGCTGTTGACCGATAATTCATCTTTTACAAATATGTAGGTATTAGTGTCTATATAACACAATGGATTTGTGAATCGAATATTAGCTTATTGAATGTATTAAAACTGTGTTCACCCAACCATGGAAGGGAATTAAAATCATATTTTTTTCTTGCTTGCATGAAGCTCCCAATGGTGTCTCATTTGGAGAGACTATCCTTCTTTTGGAACCAAATCCCTCTGTCCCTCTTACCTTCCCAGTTGTCCCTCTTTATTGGACTGATGTATATACACCTCTTTAAAAAGGATGTACTATTTAAAGCAACATTAAACTGAGGATTTAAATCTAAAAATGCATTATTGTACCCTAACTATTAACACAAATGTAACTTATTTGTATATCACTCAGCTGTAGATCCTCAAATCTCTGAATTTGTGCTAACACTGTCCTTCCATCTGGAGGGTGGCTACCTTTGTTCCCCATGGTTCCTGCGTGTGTTGTAAAGTAGCCACCACTCCAAGTTTGCTCTCGTGATGGTCTACAATCTCAATACAAATTAGTAAACTAAAAGAGAGACTATAGAGAGACACATTGTCACTTTTCCCAATAAGGAAAAATTAACAGCATCTACAGATGGCCAACCTCCCAGGCATATATCAAGCCACACTCCCTCTTCCCCTCCCTGATACAGCTTCCCAGCTTATAATGCCATTGCCTTGTCTAAGCTTGGTGCATCAACCTGTCTGAGCTCCATTATCTCCAGAGCTTAGATAACAAACACCGGTGCTTAGACAGGCCAATGACCTCACAGGCTTGGTTGCCATCACATGTGACATTTCATTCAGTTCTATGGGCCACAATGTGGTGGTGTGGACATACCGCCGCTCGCTCACTTCCCCATCCTGACTGCCACCGCTCCCCGCAGGGATTCCCTCCTCCCCTCTCTGATCCTCCAGCACTGACTGGAGGAACGTAGGGGGAGGGGGTGGGCATAGCTGGCCCTGCCTCTAGAAAGGCAGAGTCAGCTGTCAATCATCCAGCGGGGTGGATCTCGACAGTATTGTTGGGATCTGTCCCGGCTTTGGCGCTCTGAGCATATAGCGGCAATAGCCCGCTATATACTGCGTTTTGGGTCATGGGAGGACACAGTATGTTGCTGCCCTGTGATCACAGTAATAAGGGTTGTTTACTGTTTTTGTTTTGTGTTTTTAATTAACTGTAGGTTTAGGAATCTGGAAATTTAACATTTTGTATTGCTTTAGATTTTATATAGGAGGTTTGTCTTTGCTAACCTAAACAACATTTTATATATGTATAGATATAATGTATATATGGGCTGGCATTGCTTCCTTCTGAAGTTGACTGTCTGTCTCTAGCTTCAGTGTTTCTGAACTTAGTGAACCAGGTATGCAGCAAGTAAAGTTAGAACTTCTGATCTGCCTGCTTGTTCCTGGTCAGAGTTACAGCCAGGCAACAAGTATTTTCAGAAGAACATCATTAGCCCACATATCTCCTTTGCTAGAGGTTTCCTTTTGAACAGGTATAATTGGTATGCATTATAATTTGTTGGTATTACCACTATACTATTTCTAGTTGTGTAACCACATACAGAGGGTTAATTCATCATTTATTTTGTAAGCAGCTACTCTCCTTTGGTAACTCTGTCACATATATGACATGCTAAGATAAAACTTTTTAAATCTTAAGTGATATTATCAGCTTACACCTAAAAAAAATCATGTAGCCCTAAACACCTTTTATTACATAAAATAAAAGGATTAATCTGTCACACAGCGCTGTCCAGGAAAGATCCTTTCATGGTAACTGTATAGTAAACAGCCTGTACATTCTGATGTCAAGCTTCTTCTCATACGGGAATACATTAGTGATTCCTTTCTAAAAGTTAACAAGCATTTGTCACTGATTAGGGGGGTCTTTTTTTGTGCCCTTTTACTAGCCTTGCTTGTGACGTTGAAGGGATTCATCAAGGCTGCCCCACAAAGCTGCCTCATGCAGTGAAGCTTCCATAACTGCTACAAGTCACATAGAAAGCTGCTCATCCTGCCCACACACACTGATTTAAAGATGCAACAAAAATAACTATTATTCACTCCAGGAGGATCACCAGCATACCACCACAGCTCACCCCGAGACCACATCAGAACTCTTTTTTTGCTTGTCCATGACGTGATCATTCTGAAAGCTCAGACAGTTATTTTACAGTTTGTTTACAATAACATGAGCCATCATTGCGTTTGTTTTCTAGGCACTGACACAATGCTCACCAGAATACCCTGATGACACAGGAGGTCCTGTTTCTGTAGTTATGGATACACAGGGCAGCAACAGTTCACAGGGGCTTGCCATCATATTTTGGATATGGGGAAATCATAGGAAGATCCTGTTTGGGATTACTATTTGTGCTCTAATGAGTCACAATATGCTAGATTCATAAGAGCCAGATGTCACAGCTGACCCAGACAAAGTACTCAGACAGATCCCACGCGTTTCATGTGTCAGCCTCACATCCATTCATAAATTGGTCTCGTCCCACAATGTAAGTCTTGGGAAAATTTTACATTGTTGCGCAACCCTGATATTCCCTTCATTGATGCCTTCGCTTCCTGTATAATAGACTGTGCTTGCTATGTTGTGGTAAAAGAGAAGATGGGCAGGAAACCAGCACTATCGTATCCACTGCTATGGAAAGTGAACACGGAGCTCAGTTAGTCAGGCTAGGAAAATAAATAATATTATTTTTTCCCTGCTATGAATTTTCCAGAGAGAAAAATCATCTCCTGGATGCAAACAGATGGGTGTGTTTTTTCTCTTTGTTATTCTTGTTTTTCTATTTTTTTCCCCCTTAGCTTAAAGACTTTCTCAGCCGGACAGCTGAAAAGCTTTTGGAACAGAACAAAATAAATAAATAAATAACAGCAGGCGTTGGAGGTGTCTGAAGCTGAGGATTACAGCAGTTTTTAAGTTGGCTTCTCTTGTCAGAATTACAGCTGGATAAAAGATGGTACAGCCTATCAGACAGAAAATTCAGAAAGGCTATTTTTTCCAGTTCGAGCAAACCACACATATCCTGAGATCCTGCAGCTGTAGTAGACAGAGCGTTATAGATGATCTGTTATCAATGCCGTATTGTTATGAGGAAATCTATTAGGAAGGATTACAGACTGATACCTCCCTGCTAATGTTTATAATAGACAAACCCTGTGCTTCTTTTATTCCCCTAAGTTTAAAAATTCCCTGGCTGGCGTGGTTTAGAAAGTTATGCAATTTTTTAAGCCGCGGTTCCAGGATATTCCAGTAGACTGAGAGTTAATGAGATTACGGAGTAGCTTTGTCCAAATTTTCCATCTCTGTATTTCACAAGGGACTTGTTGAATAGGTTTTTTTTTCACATTTTCTTAGGTGTAGGTCTGTTCCTGCTAATCAGTCCATGCTATGTAATAAAGCCACTTCATGATCTCTTGTAGTTTAATAATTATTTGCCCATGAATCAAGAATTAGTTTAGTACATTTCAGATTTAGGCTCTTACCAAACAGTGCATACCACAGTATGTATAATACATCCTGCTTCGTTATGGGCTCATACCAAATGAAGGAAAGAATGCAAGTAGCAATTCCAAACTTGCTGCATTCATGGCTGGCTTATAAAGCAGTTCTAAAATATCTCACATTTTTTTATGAAGCTCATAAAATATTACATTAAATTACACCAGTAGTCTATCAAAATGCAAAACAAGAAGGCAGAATCATGTGACTGAAAAATACATTTGACTGCATATAGTACAGGCTGGACTTTAATAATATAGTATAAAGAGCAATGGTGTAAAACAATGTCACAAACAAATAGATATAAGCTGCCACAAGTCTACCTAAAGTGACCAAAACCTAACCCCCTAAACTTTTCAGTGGCAGACTCCAGTATTTTCTTCAGTTGTGACTAACTATAGGATAGGATATAAGATAGGGTAAGATGCCTGCCTTAATACTAGTTGTTTCCAAATTATCATTTTTAAAGCAAAAACGTCCTATTTTTTTCTACTACATTTTCTTTTTAAATTTAGTAAGTTAAATCATTTTGTACCATGTACATTTTTATTTATGAATCTCTTATTTGAATGATGGTGCTTACATTTGGAAGCAAATTTTGTTACATATTTTTCATGTAATGTTAGGGCAGCACAGTGGCTTAGCGGTTAGCACTTTTGTGGGTCCCCAGTTTGCATGTTCTCCCTGTACTTGCGTGAGTTTCCTCTGGGCATTCCAGTTTCCTCCCACACTCCAAAGACATGCTGGAAGGTTAATTGGCTCCTGTCTTAATCACCCCTGAATGTATGCATGTGAGATAGGGACCTTAGATTGTAAGCTCCTTCAGGACAGGGACTGATGTGAATGTGCAGTATGTAAAGCGCTGGTGCTGGTGCTATATAAATACCTATAATAAATAAATATAATAAAATAATACATTAAGAAGAATGAGGGTAAAAACTTAAATAAAAACAGCTTCCTGTATTATTTATTAACACAGTTTTTATATATCTAGCACATCCCCAAAGTATATTGTCAATTAGTATTTTTAGAACACTACACACATACACCTGTAGTGAACACTTACAGATGCACCTGCAGCTACTGAAACCAGATGAATGTTAGGCTTGACCATTGTAGCGCTCACCCCCGAAGGAGCCGCTGGAATGTATGGGTACTTCTATGTCACCTCTGTGATAGACCTCAGGTAATGGATCCACAGCACCACAGCACACCTTGTGCAGTTTTGTAAAAGTTTTACTAAACAAATAGTATACTACCCAATAAATGCATAAATGGGTACAACAATGGAAAATAGCAAGTAATAGAAACACTTTAAATATACAGATACATTTTAGCTGTTGCTGCCTATCTGCATATGCAAACAACACTGAACTGACTAATGTAATTCTATCTGAAACAGCAAACTGTGAAGGCAAAGTATCAGTCCAAATAGACCCGGGTCTTAAACCTACTGGCCAGTGGTATTTAACTAGGCTAGTCGACAGTGGGGTCCAAGTTCTGCTTGTACAGATGGTTTAGACACAATATCACTGTGGCCAATGGCCTCTCACGACTCTTGCAGCTTGGATTGTGGCTCCCAGCATCGGTAGGTGAAAAGAGGTGGTTTCTCCTCTCCAGCCAACAGCTTTCCAGGTTTCAGCAGTAGCAGCTTGGGCCACACAGTAGCAATAGCGATGCTTGTAGCATGTCTTTGTAGAATCCAATCACTCAGGAAAGGACTGGCAGGATCTCTTTCTGATATAGCAGTCACTGGATCCCCTCACCAGTTCATGTAGCATTTCCCACACTGTAGAAGAATCTTTCAGCAGGATCCCTCAGTAGGAGAGCAGACAATCTCAGACACTGGAATCATAGATACTGTTTAGCAGACAGTGATCATCAGCAAACACCTCAGGTTTTATCTCTCCCCTGAGGTGACTAGCAGGCAGCACTTCACAATACATCCAGCCACTGTCAAATCACTTGCCAATCTGAGTGCCTTCTGAACAGTGACGTGCGGTACCTTTGGTTCCAGTCGAGGCATTCCCCAGCCTCACCACCAGCATGCCCAGCCCCACCTCCAGCCCACCGAAGCCCCACCCATATCATGTCATAACCCCACCGAAGCCCAGCCCCCAACCTGGTTCCAAAGCTAGTGCAAAGGAGGGAGCGAGGAGGAAGGGAGGAGACAAGGAGGAGCCTCCCTGTCCCTCACTTGCTCGTCACTGCTGAGGCATAGAGATCGTTGGCCTCAGTGTTTTTTTTTTTGATTGGACAGCTTGGACCAATGGCGCTTTGCCATTGGTCCAAACCATCCACAGAGCTCACGCCTACACAGAGTAGAGGCTGTGACAGCTCTTGTCTCACTAGTTAGGTTACACAAGCAGTGGGGAAGCCCGCTGCTGTGTACACTAACTTAGCTGTTAAAATCTGGATGCAGCGCTGCCTGTAATTAACAGGCAGTGCTACATCCATGACAGGTTATACAGCGGGGAGGCTTTCTCTGCTGTTTAACTTGTTACGAGCCGATCTGAATGGAGATAAAGCTGACAGCTTTTTCCTCCATAATACTAGGTGAAGCTCTGCCTCACCTGCCTCCCCTGACCGCATGTTCCTGGTTCTGAGAGAAGGTTCAGTTCCCTTTTTCCTTCCAGATCACAAAGCCTCCTGGGTCTGGTAGTTCATAGCTTTCTTTTTCTCTTCCTGTGTTGAAACTGTAACTTTCACAAACACTTTAGTGCTGCTGAGAGCTGAGCCAATCAAGCCTCTGTTGCAAAATACAGTCTTAACCTCCCTGGCGGTATTCCCGAGTGTGCCTCTGGGTTAATTTTCAGTACCATAAGCGGTAACCCCGAGCCAGACTCGCGATTACAGCGTAGCGTCTCTTACCTTGCCCCTCGAGTTGCGCTGTGTCCTCCGGCCGATGCCGGCATCTGTCTTTCGGGTTCTGTCCCTTGCGAGCATCCACGTCACAAGGGGGTGGAACCGGCGGGAATGTAGAAAAAACGACAAAAAAAGAAAACAAAAGGAAATATTGAGACCGCCAATGAGGTTAAAGCGGCATTGCTCTAAAAAAGAAATGACAATGGTCCACTACACCATGTTATTCTTATAGTGGGAAGGACCTTAAGTGGCATGGTTAAAAAGATCCTAAGCTTACTCACATATATGAAACAGCCCATAAAATATGCTTTATGCTGAAACTCAAAGTTTCACTTCCATTCACTGTCATTTCCACCATATATGCTTTTTTCGTACACAGGCTATAGAGCTAATACTTTGTTTCAGTCTACCTTAAAAAATAACTCAAAATTGTTGGGGACTATGTAGCCACCAGCAACTTTTAAGACAATGAACACTTTGATGGGGAGTAGGTAACTACGATATAGGGTATGTAGTGCATAGTTCTAGTTCACCGAAGCCCACAAGTGGCTTTTGTGATAAAAACAGTGGTAAATACAGGAGCCAGTATGTAAAGCACAGAGTGCAGAAGTCAGGAGTATTTTACACAAAGCGTACAGGGAAAAGTTGTATAGTATTTAACTCACAGAGTGCAGGGCATAGAAGTAGAGTATGTAATGCACTTAGCAGGTCAAACATTGTTACATACAGAGTGCAGGGGTCAGAAGTATGTATCACAGAGAGTGCAGAGTGGGAGTATGTTACATACAGCCCAGTGCAGAGTGCTGACATACAGCCCAGCATACAGAATGCATTTGTAGGAAGTATCTTACATCTAACAAGTATGTAAAGCAAAGACTGCAGGGGGAAGAGTGTATAATACACCAGAGTGCAGCAGCCGTAACTATGTAATATACAACACAGCATACAGACTATGGCAGTTAAAGGAGAACTATGGGGTTAAGGCTTTTCCCCATAGTTCTCCTTGGGGTAACGGGAGGACATAAACTAGCATCTTGCTGTCACCCTAGGCTCAGTATACCGCGAGCTCGTGGTATACTAAGATGCCGCAGCTGAAGCGGATCCCAACAATTATGTCTGGATCCGCCCAGCTGCGTGACTGACAGCTGGCTCTGCCTATCTAGAGGCAGAGCCAGCTGTACACGCCCCCTCCCCCGTCCGTTCCGCCAGTCACCGCTGGGGGATCGGAGCGGGGAGGGGAGAATCCAGCCCCTTCCCTGTCATGGCAGAGAGCCGTGACAGGATCGAGAGGTGAGCAAACGCCCGTATGTGTTCACTCACCTCCCGATCTACTGAGCCGACCTGTGACAGTTTCATTGTCACAGGTCGGCTAGAACTATGAGGTGAGTGAAACGTACTCACCTCATAGTTCTCCTTTAAGGGTATGTAAAATACAGCACAGCATACAAGGTATGGTGTTCAGGAGTATGTAATTGCGCCGCGACCCACTGCAGAAGGGCTCGCGACCCACTTTTGGGTCGCGACCCATGAGTTGAGAACCACTGCTATAGATTACATATGACTGACCACTGCACTCTGTATGTTGTGTCATACATTGAATACTCCTAACCACTGTCAGCTGACCTCTGTGTTGTATGTTGCATAGTCCTGACCATTGTAATTTCAGTGCACAAGTGCTCTGGGCCAGAAGTAGTTAACACACAACACAAAGTGCAGCATTTAGGTGTATGTGACAAACTGCCTTGTTTACAAAGAGTAGAGTTTAGGAGTACCCCCTAGCACCAATTTGGCCAGCCCACAATACAAAAATCCCCCCCTCCCTCCTCTCTAGGAAAAATGTTCCCCTGAAGTCCCCTACCAAGCAAAGATATCCTCTATTCTCACCTTTTTTACTGTAATTTTTTTTTACAAATCAGCAAAAAAAAAAAAACTCCTGAAAATAAAATCTAGCCAGAAAAATGACCAGAGATCTTATATACCCCTTATTCACACAATTTCTAAAGTACACTTATTCTAAAGTGGGCTTCCAGATTCCAATAAGTTCCCCCATGCAGACCTCCCATCCTCTTGGAGATCAGAAGTGTGGATGTAGCTCTTGTCCCCATCAACATGGGGTCATGATGCCTTGACCGGAAGGCCCCCTGTCAAGGTCCCCTCTACATACTGGTCTGTATGATTAAGGAGAGGGTGGGTGCATGCTCACTGGCCCTCCCTTTCCTGGTCAGCCAGGCTGCATGCCTGGATAAGCTTCAGGTATGGATTTCTTAGGGGACCCCATTTGTTAAAAATCTTTTTTTTGTTTTTGGTTATTTTTCCAGGGTCCATACTTTAAATCCATAACAGACCCCACTTTTTTTGTGCATGACCTCCCTCCTGAAACATGCCACACTACATGCCCTGCTAAAGAAAAAAACATGAGATATCCTAGAGAGCGTTCTGTTGTGGATTATTTAGGGAGACCCCTAACAAAAAAAGTGTAGCCCCCCCCAATCCATTTTGGACCCTTATCCTTTATAAGGATTTGCTACGGATTTAAAGGGGGACCCCAAGCAAAACAAGTAAAATGCAGTCCCTGAAAAATCCAAACCAGACTCTTATCTAGGCATGCAGCTTGGCTGTCTAGATAAGGTAGAGTCAGGGAGCATGTGCCCCCCTTCTGCACCATACCAGAACACATGCCTTAGTGAAATAAATTAACTTTTGCACGATATTCTAATTATTCGAGTTTCACCTGTAGATAAGGTACGACCTCGGCTATGATAATGAGCAAGTGTGAGGGTGAACAAGAGTGAGTGTGCTCTCAGCTGTTAAGAACTTTAGGATGTACAAAGTACATCCTTGGGCTGTAATTGTTGTAAAATTATTTAAATGTTTCATGTTGAGATTCAGGTTTTTTTCTTCTTCTCATCACCCCTGTTATAATGACTTATATGTTCATAGAAAAAAATGCATTTGTAATAAAAAAAAGATGCTAGTTTGGACCTCCAGCATCTGCCCTTGAGCAAGTATCATTTTTTCATTTTATTTAATAAATTCCCTTATATCAACCTGTAAATGTATGTATATATATATATATATATTAGGGCTGGCAATTTTCCTGTTCATCATGATATGCGAGAGTTGTACAGGGACAGTGAGTGCATGCTGGGACTTGTAGTTCCCTGTATGATAGAAGGCTATTTTAATTACTTTCCTCATGAAAATACAATGCCATTATAGTACAGTAACTTTTGAACTCAACTATATTCTATTCAATGTTTCTATAATGACTTTGTATTACTAGTACTTTCATGAGGACAGTAATTAAAACAGCCTTCTATCATACAGGGAACTACAAGTCGCAGCTGAACTGCCGACTTTCGTCTGTCGCGTGACCATCGCGTGTTTTTTTACCGGCTACTTGGCTGTATCCCAATGGAAACGCGCAACAAAACGGCCCAAAGTAGTACATGTACCTTTTCAGGCGTGGGACGTTTTGTAGCGCGTTAGGGACGGGCGGAAATACGCCAAGGTGGGAACGAGACCATTGAATACAATGGGATTTAGATTTTTTAGCGTTTTGTAGAGCGTTCGTCGAGCGTAGAACGCGCTACAAAGCGTTCAGGTGTGAACGAGGGCTTAGTTGGAAGTGAGCTGGAGAGTGGAGAGACCAGCAGCATTAATACAGCAGTAATACAGTAAACACTTATTTCTATGAGATTGAGAGGACTTATCTGAAAAAGGACTAAAACTCCATTTGAAAGGTCTGTGCATCCATTTGTTTTGTTTTCCTTGGGAACAAGTGACATTATCACATTTAAGTTGTGCCTTTTTTTTTAAATGCTCAGTTGAGCAAGGACTTTTGTTTGCTTATGCTTATTTTGCCTGTTGTGTCAGATCTATTAATAAAAAGGCAAAGGACTTTATTTTTGAACAATATTGCATCATTGCGTGTTGTTTCCAACTGTGAAGACTGTGTGGTTAAAGATCACATAAAATTACACCTATAAATACACCCACATATGCATGTGAAAAACACCCACATATGCATGTAAACAAACTTTTTATAAAATATAAAATTATTTAAAACTTCCACTGAGATAACAATGAACTTAAAAATTCATAATGGGTGCTGTTTCTAAAAACTTTATTGGCTGCGGCTTAAAAACATCCTGTAGGTGTATATTAGAGACTACCTCTATGTGCTGAACTGTATATAAAAAAAAGGGGGGGGTGAATGCGGCATCCACTCCAGGACATTGAGGGGCATGTTCAATTTGTAGATCCAGAAAGTCTCTCTGTGGCACAGGCGATGAAATCTTTCGGATGGCGATAGATGTGTGGGTATCTGCTCAATGGCAAACACCCTGAGGTCCTGGATTCTTTTTAAATGGTTCTTGGTGTCTCGGGACATTGTGCTCAATGTCGCCCCTTTCTATGAGCCTTCTGTGATCACCTATTCGTGCCCGCAGCGGGCGTATGGTCCTACCCACATATAACAACCCGCAGGGGCAAGTGAGCCCATATACCACGTGGTCGTGAGAACAGGTGATGAACTGATTAATCTGATATGTTTTTTTGAGGTGATCAGAAAAACTTGTTTGTCCATGTTGTATAAATTGACATGTGAGGCACCTGGGCTTTTTACACTGAAGGATGCCTACCCTATTATCAAAGAGGAAGTTTTTTATGGGGATGTTGGGTGCCTGAAATGCGCGACTCGGCCCGACTTTATTCTTCACGTTCCGGGCTTTCCTAAAATTGATAGAGGGCTTAGGAGGTAGATTGGGGCCTAATTTGGGGTCTTTCTGCAGGATGTGCCAGTGTTTGTTGATTACTTTCTGAATTACTTTGTAACTATTATTAAAGGAAGTGATGAATCTAATGTCGTTAGTGTTGTAGGTTGCCCTGTCAACGTCCCTCTTTGTATCCAGTGTTGGTGTCCGATCCAGATATTTTGAGTATGCATTGGTGATGAGTTCTTCCGGATAGTCCTTGTCTCTGAATTTTTCGAAAAGCAGCTGATTAGAAGTGGTGTAGTCAGTTTTTTGTGTGCAGTTCCTTCTTAACCGACAGAACTGACTCTTTGGGATGTTATCCTTCCAACGGGGGTGGTGGCAACTATTATAATGCAGATATGAGTTCCCCCCGGTGGGTTTCACATGGTTGCTTGTGACGATGTTTTGTCCTATCAAATGGAGTTCTAGATCGAGGAAAACGAGCCTCATATTGTTAACTTCATGGGTAAATGACAGGCCAAACGTATTATTATTGCAATGCGACACGAAGTCCGCTACACTCTCCGGTGGGCCATCCCAGATTATAACGATATCATCGATATATATCTACCATAGAAGATGAGTTTGTTGGCATGGGGGTTGTTGGTCCAGATGTGCAGCTCTTCCCAGTGTCCCATTGTCAAATTAGCATAGCTTGGGGCGTGGTTGGCCCCCATGGCTGTTCCCTGGGTTTGAAGGTAGAATTTACCCAAAAAAGAAAAATAATTGTACGTTAATGTGAATTTAGTGCATTCCAGAAGGAACTGAACCTGGTTGTAGTTGATCGAAGATTGGCCTAGAAAAAATTGTAGGGCATTGAGGCCCACTTTATGGGGAATGGAGGTGTATAAAGAGCTTACATCAAGAGAAACCCAGCTGTATGTGGGGTCCCAGGTATACGTGGACAAGATGTTGATGAGATGGCTGGAATCTTTGATGTGGGATGGTAATGAAAGGACTATCGGTTGCAAGAAATGGTCAATATATTTGGAGAGACCACTGGTTAAGCTGTTTGTACTAGCGATGATGGGTCGGCCAGGAGGATTCTGACTATCTTTATGAATCTTTGGTAAATGATAGAAGTAGGGTGTACTGGGATATTTTTGTTGTAAGAAGTTTTTTTTCTTTTTTGTTGATGATGCCCTTTTTAAGGGCTAGACCCACTAGTTCTTCCAATTCTAGGGTAAAATCAGGTAAAGGGTCTGTGGGTAGGGGTTTATAGGTGAGGGAATCAGACAACAGTCTGCGGGCCTCTTGGATATAGACAGGGCGATCTTGGACAATAATCCCTCCTCCCTTGTTGGCTTGTTTGATTACAATTTCCTGATTGGATTCTAGGTCTTTCAATGCCCTGCTTTCTGTTGACGTGAGATTATGATGGTGTTTGGCTTTAGTGCATGTTTCCAGGAGGTCCGCATAGACCACGTGGTAGAATGTGTCTATGAATGGGCCCTTGGAGTGTAACGGAAAGAAGGTTGATTTCGGTCTAAAAGTGGTTTGGATGATATCGGGATTTAGAAAGTGCTTGAGATCGAACTCCAAAACTGAATTATGATCTACCAAATCATAAAGGGTTCGCAACACATCCCCATCATTCTCATCAAAGCAGTCTGCCAGTGTCTCTGGTCCAGAAGGGATCCTAGGGGAGATGACACTGGTGGGAACTACTGTTGTGATGTTGGCATAGTGTCTCCGGAGGATCAGTAGCCTAATGAACTTGTTGAGATCTTTAAAAAGAGTGAATGGGTCTGGTTTGGTGTCTGGGGCAAAGTTTAAACCTTTTTGGAGTAATGATACTTCGCTGGAAGTAAGATTATGTTTGGACAAGTTGTACATTTTTATGGTTGTGGTGGGGTTTTTTGTATTAGTGGATCTTCTTTCTTTGGCATTTTTGCTATTTTTCCCACCTCTGGTTCCTCTTCTGGTTTTTTCCTTTTTGTTTTTGGGGATTGTAGCGGGCCCTGCCCTAAAAAAGACGGTTTTGACACTGTTGGGAGCTCATTGGGATGACCCAGCAGTCCTGTGGTTTCACTAAGGGGATTTTCCGTGTGGGTGGTCTCTGGTGGTGTGTGTACTTGTGTGAGGGTTAACACTGAATCGGGGACAAGGGTGGTGGACAAGGACAGGGAATCTGAACTGGGTGAATGGGCTGGATCTTCAGGGAGGTTCTCTGGTATGTCCTTAGGACCCTGGACTGGCCCGAGGTGGTATTTTAGGGAGATGTCATCCCATACAAGGTTAGCCACTCTGGTGGAGGCTACGGGATGAATCACCATTAGGGGAACTGGGTTGGGTGTGGACTGTGGTCGGGGAGTCTGTTTCCAACTGAATACTCTGTTCAAGTTGTAATCGGCAAGATCTCTTCATAGTTTCTTGGACTTGGATTTGATGATGGTATATTCCTGTATTGTGGTTAGCTGTTCCATATTTTGCATCCAGGGGCTGAACAAACAGGACTTGCTAAAGGACTTATTTATGTTACTGCGGAGGTCTAGTATCACGTCACTTTTGGTAGTTGCGCTCCTGTCCTTTTTGTTTTGATCTTCAGCCATTCAGAGGTGGACTTGCTGGTGTGTTTTGGATCATTGTCCTGCTGCAGAACCCAGGTAGACTGAGGTATAGTGAGTGTCCTATCCATTGCCCTTTGGAAGGTTGCCGGGGGAGAGTGTAAACTAAAAGGCATTTTCTTATATTGGAAATTACCCTTGGGTGAAAAAAGTTGTCTTCACCCTGGCTTCCTTGATTAAGGCTATCTGCTAGTACCCCTTTGTAAGATCCAGGGTGGTGATATACTGGGCAGGTCCCAACCTCTCCATGTCAGGGTACCATGCACAGGCGTCCTCACACCTCATGCAGGTACCCACGCAGGATGACCAAATTAATATGCCCACACAGGATAGGGTTCTATGCACACAGTTTATTTAATACACAACAACAAAACTACAAACCCCCTCAACTCCCCACAGGTTTAGCTGTGACGTAATAAACCAACCGTTGGGACAAACACACACCTACAGCCAGTGGGAAGCAACAAGGAGGGGTAACATGCCTGCAGATTTATGGCAGGCCTCAGGATAAAAGAAGAGTGGTCAGGTACAAGCCGGGTCGTTAACAGGAGGGCAGCAGCACGGTACAGGAACAGGATCCAAGAGAGTGTTTGGGTAACAAGCCGGGTCGGTGACAGGTCTGCAGATAGGAAGCAGGGTTTCAGGAAGCAGGGTTTCAGGAAGCAGGGTTCAGGTTTATGGGAATCAGTCAAGTGCAGGCGACGCAAATACTGAGCCAGCTTCCTGACTGCAGGTAGGGCCTAAATACCCTCCCAGGAAGCACCAGGTGATGGGATGATCAGTCACAGCCGGGGCACACCCGCAGGTGAGTACTGGAGCTGCAGGTTCCTTACAGTCCCTGGCTGCTGGACACCCGCGGGCGAGCACAGGAACTGCAGGGCCTGGCTCCAGCACCACCTGGGGGTGCTCCGGATCCTGACACTCCATTAATTCATCGACCCAGTGCATGGGATATGCATCAAACTTTGACAGCTCATTGAGCTTCCTGAAGTCGTTGCAGAATTGCATTGGGTTTTGGTACCAACACAATGGGATGGGCTTCTGGGATGTGGTATGGCTGTACCCGAACTTTTACATAGAGATCTGTCACAATATCATGTTTAATTACAGATGTGCATCCTGGCATCCCTGAAAGCATGTTTTAGTTCTCTGCAGAAATTCTTTTACTTGTTGGGTCTGGGGTTTGGACCTGGTGGTAGCAATGTGTACCAAATCAACACCTGCAGACTTTACACACACCACAATTACGGCAGATACCTGCTCCCGGTCTTTCCAGGATTTTAACAAGTTTATGTGGTAGATCTGGTACGGTTTCTTTTTCCTGGGCTGATGTACTCCGTAGTTTAGTTCCCCTACCTTCTTGACCACCTCTTATGGTCTCTGCCATTTTGGCAAAAACGTACTTTCTACTTTGGGTATTAGTACCGCCACCCGGTCCCCAACCTAAAATTGTCTTAGTTTGGCTGACTGATTGTATTCCCTCTTCTGTGCTTCTGGGGCTCTCTGAAGATGTTCCTTTACTAAAGGCATCACCTTTTAAAATCCTGTCTCTCATCTGAGAGATGTGCTCAACTATGGTCTTATGCGGAGAAGGCATACTTTCCCACGTCTTTTCCGTCTTTCTGCATAACCCTTTTGTGCATCATCTTCAGAGTTTTATTAAACCTTTTGACCAGCCCGTCCTGTCTGGGGGTGATAAACAGATGTTCGCAGCTGTTTGACCTGGAATAGCTTGCACACATCTCCCACCACCCAGGACATAAACAGGGTCCCCTGGTCGGTCACAATATCCCTTGGGAAGCCCATTCTAGAGAACATGAAAAACAGTGCACATGCAATGGCCTTGGATGTAGGGTTTCTTAAAGGAACTGCATCAGGAAATCTTGTAGCATAATCGAGGACCACCAGAATATACCAGTGTCCCTGAGCGGACTTCTCTAGGCGACCCACTAGATCCATCGCAATGCGTTCAAAGGGCACCTTGATTATTGTCAGAGGTACCGGGGGTTCCTGTAGTGTGGCGCTGGGGGCAGTCAACTGGCAAGCAGGGCAGGACGAACAATATCTCTTAACCTCGGCATTGATCCCAGGCCATTAAAACCAGTCCGTTATCCTTGCCTCAGTTTTCTCCACTCCCAGGTGACCTCCCAGTGCATCATTGTCTAGAACCATTCGCTGGTAAAGCTGGGCTACCAGCAACTGTTCCACAACTGCCCCCTGAAATTCATACACTCGGTAAAACAAGTCATTATTGACAACAAAATGGGGAAACTGCATCTGGTGCTTGAGGTACCCCAATTACAACAGTTACTTGTTCTCTAGCATTCACCAATGTGGGGTCATGCATTTGAGCCATGCCAAACGGACCCCTAAATACATCTAAGTCAGGGTGTGCTGGAGCAAAGGGTCCCTCCCCCTCATCCACCCCGAGTGTAATATCTAATGGGGAAGTTTCCTCTTCCTCCTCTACAACCATAACTTGCACTGGAGAGGCTTCCCTCCCCTCAGAGGTCAACTCGGATTGAGGATCTGGGATAATATCTTCATTTACACCATTCTCATTGTGATCACATATGTGCAAATCATCATTAACATTGTCAACAGTTATAGTGCTTGGTAGGGGTGACTCCAAATAGTTCCCCAGTTCTATGGGCAGTTCAGTTTCTACCAAGCCCCACAGTTCAGCAAACAAGGGGCAGTTCTGATCCACAATCGCATGAATCAGGCTACGCACCACCCTGATGTCCCCATGGATACACATGACTCTGAGTGTTTTTCGTACTGGGCCGAGCTTTCTGACCACTCAGGTATGCACCAGGCAGACTATACTCCTGGAGTCCAACAGAGCTTTGGTACAATGGTGATTCACCTACACAGTACCTTCAAACAGTCCCACCTCCTGGTCAAGATGGGTAGTGCAAATTTTTTTTGGTGTAGAAGGACACCCTTCGAACAGGTTTGCACTCCATGCGCCCCCCCTGTTGGTGGTGTCGAGCCTGGGGGCCGTGTCCCCAACACTGTATATCCCCAATTTTTCGGGTAGCGACAGGCCTCTGCAAAGCTGAGGAAGAGGACTCTGGGATGCTGGTTGCAGGGTTCCGGGACACTTCCTTCCGAGGAACTAAAGCGGGCAAACGCCGGCAATGAGGTGATGAGGCAGAGTCATGAACAACAGATCGCTGGCGGGAACGGAGTCGGCCCGGGGCGGTGTGTCAGCTATGTGAAGCAGTGATGAGTTTTGAAGAAAACATCTTCTTTATCAAGCCGAGGTAAAGGGGAAAGGATGGTGGTAGGAGAAATTTGAAGCCCGGCAAGTGGAGTGGGCCGAGCTATGGTGTACTGTGTAAACACGCTGTCAATGACAGAGATTATAGAGATTGTATCAGGACAGTAATGACTGGGCAGGAGGGACTTTTAGAAAATATTTTGTGGGCCGTTTTAGCAGGAGTCCTTAATAAAAATAGGTTTAACCACTTGCTGACTGGGGTGTTAAACCCCCTTCCTGTCCAGACCACTTTTCAGTATTCAGCGCTGTAGTACTTTGATTGATATTTTTTATGCAACGCTGTACTTAAACACATTTTTTTAGTTTCAAAACGTTTTTTTTTGCCACATACAAAAGTTGAATTACAAGCAGTACGTACACCCCAACATAGAGTGTCCGCACGTAAGATTTTTACAAACAGTGGTATTTGCACTGATGAAATAATATGATTACAAATCAATTACAAATTACAGTGATGCGTGCTTAAGCTGCGTTCAAGACTTGTGTGGACTCAGTCTTCCTGGGTCCAGTCAGCGAAGGTAGTTATGAGTACAAAAGAACACAATAGGAAAACAGAGAGTGGTGATAAGAGGAGGCGGGCAGTTGGGTAAGAGGGGAAGGGAGGGAAATAGGTGTCATCGTGACGTGAGTTCCAGCTCGCATCACAGTCATAAAGTATAAAGAAGTACCAGTACTTGGGTAGCTATTATAGGGTCAGCAAGCGGGTATCGAAGGAAGGTGGGAAGAGGTGCCGAATCCAGGGATCCTAAATTGTCTCGAACTTTTGTGTGCGGTCTAACAAACGTGCTGATAGCTTCTCATTGGAGAAAATCCAGTGGATTCTATTCTTGAGTGTTTGGAATGGGATTTTATGGGTGAACCATGAAGTGGCAATGGTGTGTTTAGCAGCTGTGAGAACATGTAGGACCAGTTTGAATTTGAGGTGAGAGACATTCATGGGTTTGACGTTGAGTAACGCCGTCTGGGGGGATGGGGAAACATGCACTGCAGTAAGGGTGGAGAGCATTTTGAACACTTTGGACCAAAATGTATGGGCAATGCGACATGACCACCACATATGGACATATGTGCCACTGTCAGGGCAACCGCGAAAGCATGAGCCTGTACAGCCCGGTGCGAAGTGTTGGGCCTGATAGGAGGTGATGTACCAACGGAGAAGTACTTTGTAGTTTGTTTCCAGAACTCTAGCGCACACGGAGCTAGAATTAGTGGAGGTCCATATTTGGGACCAGGTATCTTCTGTTAGGTCAAGATTCAGGTCTTTCTGCCAGCGGTCCATATATGTGTGGTGCGGAGGTGGGGTCGGTTGTAGGGATGTTAGGTATAGTTGTGAGATAATTCCTGGGGAGTGCGGGTCATGTTTGCATATTCTCTCAAAGGGTGATAATGCCAAAAGGTTACCTTTCAGGCTAGCTGCGGCGTGTATAAAGCTTTTAATTTGTAGGTATCTGAAAATTTTTGAGGACGGGAGTTCGGATTTCGTTTGGAGGTCTGGAAAGGCAGAATCCCGGAGCAGGAAAACATAGAGGAAAAGTGGGTGATTCCCTTTTCTCTCCATTTGTGAAAGACGGCTGTGGAGTCGAATGCTGGCGGGAAGGCAGGATGGTGAAAGAAGAGAGCATGGGCAGATGTGGTGACAAGAAGCCGCTGGAGTATTTAGAGTTGTCCTAAATGCGAAGGGAATGGCGGGTTATGTCGCTTGTGATGATGGATCTGTCTTTAGATGTGATCCATAACAGATTATCTATGGTGCATGGGTCACAGTCTAAAGCCTTAATCGACACCCAGAGTGGGGTTTCATCTGTGGCGTGATAGTTAGCCACAGTTGCCAATTGGGCTTCAGTATAGTATTTTTGGAGATCTGGCACTCCCTGTCCACCCGTGCTTCTGGTCTGATACATCGTTTTTTGTGGGATTCTTGGCTTTTTGTGTGACCATATAAAGGTAAAAAGCTGCTTCTGAAAGGCCTTGAATTGATGGGAGGGTATTGGTGAGGTATTGGTGAGGTATTTCGGGAGGACCCGAAATGGTACAGCAGCTTAGGGAGCAGGGTCATTTTGACTGCCGCAATTCTACCTAGCCATGAGATGGGGTAGGCATGCCAGATCCTCAATAGATTCCTAAGTTTAGTGAAGAGTGTGGGGTAATTTGCTGAGTACAGGGACGAGTAAGTGGATGTTAATTGTATACCCAGATATTTCAATGAGAATGGTTCCCAGTTAAATGGGTATCCCGTTTTGAGCTGATCAAGTAGGGGTAGGGGTAGTGTAATGTTTAGGGCTTTTGATTTTTCTGTGTTTAAGTGTAGGCCTGAGAGGTGACTAAACAGGTTCACCGTGTGTAGCAAATTGGGAAGGGAGATGAGGGGATTGGAGAGGAAAAGTAAGATGTCATCAGCAAATAAGCATTTTATACCATTTTTTTATACCACTTTTTATACCATATACTTTTATATATATATATATA
>NW_017306469.1:99264-131458 GCF_000935625.1 Nanorana parkeri | reverse complement strand
TTATATATACTTTTTATACCATTTTTTATTCCACTGAAACACATTTTATACCATTTTTTTAGGGACAGACAGCTTTCTTTTGGTGTTATTGGTGTCAAACCAGTGTGGTTTAAATTTTTTACTATTTAACAAAAAAAGTACATTTATTATCACCCCAATGTGATAATTTTATGTAAAACATAAAATACAGGGTCACGTCGGGTAAATAGACACCAAACATGTCAAGCCTTAAAACTGCCTGCAAAATTGCAGAAAACAACCACACCCAAAATTGGCCATCAGTTTAGTGTTATCAGTAATTAATGGCCCTAAAATTATTGCTCTCACTCCGACATTCGTGGCAATATGTAACGTGTGCGGCGTAATGGGCGCAATCGTCGTTTTCGCACATAGGCACACCTGACGCATGTTTGTATGGGGGCGGGGGAATTTTTTGTATTTGTGACTATTTTTTTTATGCTTTTAAATTTTTTATAAACTTTTTTTTGTTGCTATCACATGGGGGGCTAAGAAACCCCGAATGTGATAGTGAACTCACATAACAGATCCTCTTTATGGAGACATTAGGGGTCTCCGAGACCCCTAATGTCACCTAGGGACCCCCAGAGAAGCTGAAGCAGAGATCTGCTTCAGCAGCTTCTCACCGACATCTGTTGCCGGAGAATGACGTTGAATGCGGACGTGATGTAATATACAGTGGTACCTGGAACAATTTGGTTCGCGACCAGGAAGCTCGTCAAAATGTTACCTCCGTTCACGAACTCTGCCTCGGGTTACGAACACGACTTCCGCCATCTTCCTCGCTTTGACACATGGTCGTGGCTTACTGTGCTCGAGATTGCGGTCACAGACAGGGCTGTGGACACTTACTGTGAAGCTTTTTTGTGTGCTTTATAGCACAGTACTGTACAGTATTACTGTATTAAATCCAGCATGGCTCCCAAGAAAGTGCAGAGCAAGCATGGTGGAAAAAAGAAAGCGCAGAGCATTAATGAAGGTGACAAGAATGTGCAGAGCGTTATTGAAGGTGACAAAAATGTGCAGAGCAAGAATGGTGGTAAAAATAAACTTGTGGTTAAATTTTTTTCTCTCATATGGTTCAGAACGGATTAACTTGATTTACATTGAACCCTATTGAAAAATGTGGTTTGGTTCACAACCAATTTGGTTCACGACCAGATTCGTGGAACCAATTAAGTTTGTGAACCGAGGTAACACTGTACATCACTTCCTGCATTTCGGGGACTAGAGAGGAGCTAAAAGGGAGATCGTGTACAGATCTCTCTTTGATCTACAGTAACAGAGTCACCGTGCCGCACTGAGCACAGCGGATCTCGGGACCGGCAGCAGCGACAGTGGTACGGGGGGCACACCCGCACCTGCTACAAGTCATCGGGCGTCTCTAGAGATGCCCGATTGCTTGAATGTAAATAGCCATCGCTGGCAGTTTACATTTCTTACAGTTGCCCCACTCGTGTGCGCGCTGAGCGCCGCACACAAGCGGGGGGAGGACGTCTTAAGATGCCCTCCAGCTCCTATAAGCCTCCCGTTCGGCCGTTCATGGATGGGAGATGATTAAGGACTTGACATTAGAGTGAAGCAACAACTTTGATGTGTCAATATTCTACATGATGTGTATTGATGCTTATTAATGCTGCAGGAGAAAAAAAGTTTATGGTGGGAAGAAAGCTGAGCTGGAGTGAAATAGAATCTAGGCTATGATGATTTTGTAGATGATGGTGTTGATTTCGATTTTCTTTGTTGAGGCCAAATGGAGATAATGTATTTAGTAGGTAAATCCAATAAGTCTCTTGTTTATAGTGCATGGGACCTCTCTGAGGGAGGAATGCCCTCAGGGATCTGTTCTATTGCAAAAACCTGGAGGTGTGTTTATGTTTTTATTATGTTTCTCTGCGAAATGGCAAGGGACACTGTGGTCAGTGTTGCCCTAAATCTCCTATGCTCCCCAATGCTTGTCCTGAGGTGGCAGATAGTAGGAGACCACAGGGGCATTTTAAACCATACACCATGTAATTGTGGGCACATGTGAAGAATTGTGAAATCGCAAACTACGTCCAGAATTGTCTTGAAATGTAGATTGGCCATTTGAGATAAACTGGCAAGTGAGGCATTTTCGTGTTTTACTTTGGAAAATCCTCTTCTGTTGAAGAGGAATGTGTAATTTGGTTTGCGTTTGTTGGTCAATTTGCCAGGTGCCAATATGTTTTTTACGCTTCTGGCTTTTTCGAAAACCACGGAGGGTTTGGGAGGAAGTATTGGGCACAACTGAAACTTTTGGACGATTTCTTAAGGGACCGTAATATACAGGGGTACGGGTACTCCTAGAATGAGATCCTAATAGGTTGGACTTGATGGACTAATGTCTTTATTCAACCTCAAATACTATGTAACTATGTAACTTGGGATTGCAAAGTAATAAATACCAGTTTCTCTTAAGGATGTATTCTATGGCCTTGTGTTTTGTGTTGAAAGAAGTGATAACTCGTTCTACGTTGTTTTGTAGTTTGTCTGTAGTTGTGGGTTTAGATGTGGTGTTGGGTTGGGAAAATAAGGCCTGTGTCTCTGTGATGAGGTCTTTGGGGTAACCTTTTTTCAGGAACTTGTATGTAAGATGATGGCTTTGGCTCATGTAGTCTTCTTTTTTGGTACAGTTTTTGTTCAATCTACAGAACTGACCTTTGGGGACATTAGGTTTCCACAAAGGATGATGACAGCTTCTGTAATGGAGGTAGGAATTCCCAGCAGTAGACTTAAAGTGTGTTTTGGTGATTAGTCTCGTCAGTGTGTGAGAGTTCTAAATCCAGGAAAACAAGTTTAAGACGATCAATGACGTGGGTGAAGAGGTGTTGTTGTTGCACTGAGAAACAGATTGGGCGATCCTTGTGAAGTTGGGGAGCTCACAGAGCACTCGCACAGAGGTTTTCCTCCAAACAAAATTTTTTATTTTCCTCTTCAGGGCAGTCTCACCGACTTGCCGTACAAAAGTCCCAAACCTGGGGAAATCCCTTCCCAGGAATATGAGTCCTGAAGCACAGCAATCCAGCAGGTCTCTCTCACACTAGCCACAGTTGATCACTTTCTCCTCAACTCCCACACTCCTTTCTGGAGTTGCTGACCTTTTCAATTGCTTCCTGTGTTAGGAAGATTAACCCTCTGGTGACCCTTAAGGAGACCACAACCCAAAGAGTGGTGAAATATAACGGCCTTCAAAAACCCAGCCTTGCCGTCCTCTACAATATATATGTCATTTTAAATGAGGCACACACATTTTCTTCAGGGGGATTGAGTTAGTTCTTTATGTTCTATTTTTTGTTGTGCATTTTTGTTTTAAATTGTATTGTGCATGGATAGTAATCGTTTTTATTTAATCTAACTGAAATTGTAGTGAGGATCCTTTATAACAAGAGAAACACCAGCTAGCTTTTAGTAAACAAAAAATCAACATTACAGTGTATGTATTTCACTGAAAAAAGTGACCAAAATACTGTATTGACTCCATGCACAGTATTTAAAGTGGACCTTTACACTCAAAAATCAAATTCTACCAATGCATCCCTCTATGTACGATGATAAATAATAACATGGACACATCAGGTGTAAAGTGCTGTGATTTTGAAATACTTACACTTGCAGAGCATTCACGTCCTGCTTTGAAAGTGCACATTATTTCATTTGCCAACGCAATGCACACTAGGAAGAAATAGGAGAGCTAGTAATCTGCCCTTAGTAAACATGGCCACTGTCAGAAGACTGGGGAAGAAAAGAGAAAAAAAGTACAATACAAAGAATACAAAGCCTGCAATTATCTAGAAGTATGTGTTTTGTAGATTGTCATTACTAGACCTTTCTAAAGGTATGTTTGTTGTTGTTTTAAAGATATGGAAAAAGATCCACTTTAAGCACTTTTACTAAACCTATCTCTGCAAACACTCTACACCAAGGGGTTGATTTACTAAAGGCATATAGGCTGTTCATTGTGCAAGAAAATTTGCACTGTGCAAAGGAAATTTTCCCTTAGTTTAGTGAATGTGGTGAAAATTCACTTTGCGAAGAATATCCAATCACAAGCAAGAAAAATATTCAAAAAAATTATAATTGTTTGCTTGCGATTGGATGATGGCAGTCAGCAGAGCTCATTTACTAATGTAAAGAAAAATTCCCTTGCAAAGTGAACAAAATGCCTGGTAAGTTATACATAAAGTCAAAACTTGGTTTTCCACATTGGATTGGTAGGGAATAGTCCAAATGCCTATTAGGTTTATGCGACCATCTGTGTCTTATTAGAGAGACTGTTCACTTTCTGTCCTGAAGACCAGGGCCAGTCAGAGGTCAAATTCGTCTGAGTGTGGAGTGAATCCAGAAGGTGGTGGCATTAATGAAAGAACAAAAAGGAAGTGGAGTTGTTATTTACTGAAGATTGTAAAGCAACTAAAATGGATTGTCACTGTGTATCCTTTGATTATATTTTCTGTATATTACGTGCATATATTGTGTGAAGGTGGAGGCTATTAATCAGGGGTTCCTAAATTTTTTCAACAAAGGGCCAGTTCACTGTCAATCATACTGTTTGGGGGGCCAGACTGTTGTCAGTAGGAGTAAAAAAAAATGCCGCTATGTTGGTGATCAGTGGGAGTAAAAATGCCCCAACATTGGTGGTCAGTGGAAGTAATAAATGCTTGCATCAGTGGTCACTGAAAGTAAAAAATATGCCCATATGTTACTGGTCAGTGAGAGTAAAAAATGTCCCTGCACCTGTGGTCATTAGAAGTATAAATGCCCTTTCATAAGTGGGAGTAATAACTGCTCTGATGTTAGTAGGAATAATATCAGGTTTTTTGATATAAATGTTTTGGTTGTTGATTCTTTGTGATGCACATAACTTGAGGCATGGTAGGGGGTATGTCCTCTGTCTACACACTGTGTGCTAAAGGGAGTCCCTCTTTCCCAACTTAGAAAATTGGGAGGTTACATAGTATTTGAGGTTGAATAAAGACACAGGTCCATCAAGTTCAACCCATTGAGTGTATGCATGTTACTCTGGATGTGTATGCTTGTGTATGAGTACCCTTGTGTTCTTGTTCCTAACAGAACCTTTACCCCTGAATGTTTCGGTCTCTAAGGAAATCGTCTAGGTGTTTTTTGAAAGATTCAATACTCACAGCTGAGATCACTTCCTGTGGCAGTGAGTTCCAAACTCTAACCACCCGAACTTTGAAGAAGCCCCTTGTGCTGAAATCTTTTCTCCACCAGTTTAAGGTGGTGGCCTCTAGTCTTTGTCATGGAGCTTACCGTAAAAAGTTTGTTGCTGATATTGCCATCACCATTGAACATCTTGTACATGAAAATCATGTCCCCCTTAATCTTCTCACTTCCAACGTGAACATGTTTAAATTTAGTAACCTTGTCTCATAGCTTTGGTCCTCCATCCCCTTAATTAGTTTGGTTGCCCTCCTCTGGACTCTTTCTAGCTCAAGGACATCCTTTCTATGTACTGGTCACCAAAACTGGACCGCATACTCCAGATGAGGTCGAACTAGTGATGTATAAAGTGGTAAAATTATAGATTTATATAGAAATGCTTTTTTTTTTAAATTGTGATTGAACATTTGCTCATTTACCAGCTTATATTCTCCCAACATTTATATTAACTACCTACCTATTGGCTAATGTAGTAAAATGATCATGGGGGGGAGAAGTTGTTGTGAGTGGACATTTGAGAACATTCTTCTACTTTCTATTGGTGCGTGTATGCACAATGTTTTTGCTCCTGTTGTCATTTGATAGCAGAGAGCAGAAGCAAAGGGCACAGAGCTGATCTGAGTGCTCTGTGCTTTGTGATTGTTGTGATGGCCAATCAGCATGATCTGTTTATAAGTCAGAGCCTTCCCCTTTCTGTTGTAATGTAGTAAAGGAGGAAGTAATGAATGAATGAATCAGTCATTCATTACAGTAGATGACAGGTAGAAATATAAGTATTATATTATGGGATCATTTTTAACTATCCTTTTCTCCTGTACATGTGAACTCCATCCTGTTTCTGTATGTGACCTGTATATTAACCACTTTACCTTCCTTATCCTGCACATCTACTCATTAACTGTCATCTCTATCCTCCCACTATATAATACCTTTTTCCTCCTCCTCCCCCTGGGTATGACCTATACATTAATGATGCACAATATATAGTGCACTATTACCAAGCTCTATGTTTTAAAGGCTCCGCCACAGAGCATGAATAGTTCAGTTTTACATGCAATGAAAAATGTTATGAATGATATTGGGCACACAAAATTCAAGCCTGCTTTCCCTTTTATACCACCACAAAGTTATGCTCCAGCAGCTTACTAGCCTTTTCTCTGCATATTCTATCAGGTCTCTCTCTGTCCTATGGTATTGATCATTATAGAATTGATAATGATAAGGGTATCTGGCTGGGTTTAATTCACCTATTTGAAATAGGAGAATCTAAACTTAGTGGTGAACTCCTTCCAAAAGTATAGGGAGGAGTGGTGAATCCTGTTAATATATTTTGGCCACTTTCAATCCTGCTGACAGACAACATATTGTTAAAAATAAGGATTACAGCTATTACAGGTTTGGACCCTAAAGCTGCACATGGTGTTACAAAACTGTACAATTTTCACAGACATCCTCAGTGACAGCATACTCTGGCAAAAACATATTTCGCTATGGAATTTATTTTATTTCTTTTACAATTAGCTTTTCTTACATACAACAGCAGCGCCCTAATCTGATTTCTTTTTTTTAAAAAGGATTTTTATCAGGTAGTTGTAGCATTGCATAGTGATGCATTTTTTTCAGTAGTTTGCTGAGGTAGGCCAATTTCTACCAAACTCTCATAAAAAATTTGGAGACCGTAGACAATGATGCAGTGTAAAAACACAAGGCAGATGTTTTCCTTAAAAGCATTAAATTAAAGAGGAAAATGGGCAGCACAGTGGCATAGTAATTGGAGCTCCTGCTTTGCAGCACTGGGGGTCCCTGGTTAGAATCCTGGCCAGGTCGCTATCTGCAAGGAGTTTTCATGTTCTTCTCCGTGCACTCGTTTCCTCCGACACTCCAAAGACATGCTGGAAGGTTAATTGATTCATGTCTAAATTGGCCCTCGAATGTGATATAGGGACCTTAGATTGTAAGCTCCTTGAGGGCAGGGACCGATGTGAATGTGCAACTATGTAAAGTGCAGCATAAAAATTGTTTAGCGCTATATAAACACCTTTTAATAAATAAAATAAATAGTTTAAAAGCTGGCCAGCCGCAGGGCAGTTTTAATGAAAAATTCTAGCCCATGATGTACAAGACACAGGCAGGTGTTTTCATACAAGGGTTACAACATCACAGATGATAAGGCAGTGTACAATTTGGATAGCGGCAGGACAGTTTTAATCAGGTAGAATAGTCCTCACATGTGCATGCCTAACATGTTATTTATGCTTTGAAGATAGGGGGCACAGAATGAGAGTGATAAAATATGAGGTGGTTTAGGTGAACACTGTTCTTGCACTTTTTTTGTCTTTTAAACAATGCAAATGAACATAAGGCACCTCAGTAAACAAACTATGAGCAACAAGTGAATGCTGGGCTTTGGGCAATCAAACTTTAATGTCAACCTATCAACATAAAGTAAAAAACACAATATACTCCCAAAAGAAATGAATACCCCATTATACAGCCCTTAAAAAGACCAATAAAGGCCTTGCAGAAAAAATAAAAGCAGTTTGCTATGAATATATATTATATGATGTATATGATAGCAGCTAAATATGAACTCTGCTTTCAAACCACAAACTAAAATAATAGACCTCCCAAGAACTAAAATTTCTAAAAAAAAATCTGCACTTTTTGATCTAACAGGATTTGTTGATGAAACCAAGGTCATGGCATATCTGATCCTCATCCCTGTTGATCAACTGGCCTACAGTGTGACAAAATAACATACTGTAAATACTACTGTGCAATTTTAGACTGCTGTTTCTTTTATTAAAAAGATGGAGGATGATGAGCAGGAGGGGAATAATGTTTATTTTTATTAACTTATGTATAGGCCTGTTTGTCAAAAAGATGTTGGACTACTTAATGTAACAAGCCAAGAAAAATATAAGATTTTATTTTAGTGTATTTAAAATTGAATCTGCACCTGACAAAATCAGCAGGTCATGGCAGGAATACATGGGGAGATATTACCAGATCAACATTTTCATTGGATTTTTTTACTTTTTATTCTTAACTTGACTTCTTTGTTAGCTGTAATAATTTAGTATTAATCAAATGCATATGGTTGCTATTTAAATTTAACATCTATTTGTACTTTGGAAGCCTAGATATATTGTATATACATGACAAAATGTGAAGGTTACATTTCAATAACTTGATTTATTGGCAGGTATTTCTTGGTCTTCTGTTTATTTTCACCTTTTCACTTACTAAGATGTGAAAACTATGGCTATAAAGAATCATCTACTACAAATTAGGTTCTGAGCCAATGTAAAGACAGGATTGTCATGTTGAATTATTCCCAAATTTTGTAATGTGTGTATTGGCACTACAACCTCTTTCCGGAGCGTTTATTGTATTTTAAACATTGTCTTGCAATGGGTATATCATTTTTAAATGTCTGACCTTTAAAAGAGAAGCTGTCCAAATGTCTTTTTAATTCTACCATATTGCTAAAATTTGAACCACTGACTCCTGATCCAACAAAGAAAGGATTTTTTTTAACATGGAAGATACAAGCTATTAAGAGACCATTTTAAGAGGCCATTTGTTGAGTTGTATCAACAAATGGCATGACTAGAGATCAGTGAATTATCAAACATGTAATTCTACAGTGATCTGCCCTTTCTGCAGTTGTAATCCCATTCACCAGGAGTGGCTATTCACCACTACAAAACAGTTATAGGCCACAATTGTTTCACTGATCCATGATTTAAAGTGCATCTATTCTCAGGATATAGACACTAAAGTAGTTACAACGTTTTAACAAGCAGTAACACTGCTTTAAAACAGATCCTTACTTACCTCTCTAGCGGCATGTACTGAAAAGTAGTTAATTCCCAAAGATCCTGAAAGTAGTATGAAACTCTCAAACTTTTTTCAATAATGAATCCAGATCAAACAAATACACATTACCCATAAAAGCATTGCTTTATATTTTTTCCCAAACGCTTACAATTATCATGTTTCTGAAATAACATGATTTCATCAGCATTTGAGAAAGCTTACAATCCTTAATATCACTTTAACCATCTCAACAAAGACCCTAAAGTCGGGTCCAATTTTAACAGCTTAGAAACACCTGCTGTATGTTTACATTAGAGCTGGCAAACTGCCAAGATCTGTTCTCCATAGAAAATAGTTAAGGTTTCAGTGCCTCTACTGTAAATTTTGAAGATTAATTTATCCACAATACCAGCTGCTACAGAGGCGAACAATGGCTTGTCTTTTAAAGTTCTTTTACTATTTGTTCCGAATACATAAATATTTTACAGTTTTTGCCTGAGCACAGGTTCACTTTTAATTGTAATTAAAGCCAACCTCTGTTAGGTTTTTATTGCTGTCTAGGTCCCCACTGTGGAGTATCACTCACTTTATTCTGGAGGCTACTGTCACTGGGACTAAAAGTACGGGAAAATCCCAAATTTTAATTTTTAACCAGAGCAGAATTAAAGCAAGAGGCATTTCCTTTACTTTGGAGAGATTTCCTCTCACTTATGTCTACAAAACAGGCAGGAAGTATAAGACAAATTCCCTAACTGGACACAGATGGCAAAAAAGTTTTGTTATGTGTTTTTGCCTATAGGTCACATAGAAAATAAAATACCCTTTTCAAGAAAATATTAAAAGAATGCTTTGTTTGTCTAAAAAAAAAGCTAATTATCTTAAAGGAGAACTATGAGATGAGTGATTTCCACTCACCTGATAGTTCTAAGCCGACCTGTGACAATGAGACTGTCACAGGTCGGCTCAGTAGATCGGGAGGTGAGGGAACACATACCGGGTTCCCTCACCTCTCGATCCTGTCACGGCTCTCTGCCGTGACAGGGGGAGGGGCTGGATTCCCCTCTCCCCGCTCCGATCTGCCAGCGCTGACTGGCAGAACGGACGGGGGAGGGGGCGGGTACAGCTGGCTCTGCCTCTAGATAGGCAGAGCCAGCTGTCACTCACGCAGCTGGGCGGATCCCGTCATCTACGTCGGGATCCGCTCCAGGTGCGGCGTCTCAGTATACCGCGAGCTGTAGCTCGCGGTATACTGAGCTTAGGGTAACGGGAGGACGCTAGTTTGTGTCCTCCTGTTACCGTAAGGAGAACTATGGGGAAAAACACTGACCCCATAGTTCTCCTTTAAGTAATGGCAACATTTTCCCCATAGTAATAGGCCAATTGCAGAATTGTAAAAAAAAATTAGATTGCACAGTGTGTTGTAATGTATAACATGCAATAGAAATTGGTATTATGGAAGTACAGACAACTGAAGTCTTGCTTGCATGTAGAAATACATAAGTGTGTATTTGAATAGCTTTTTAATGCAACAGTATGGAAAGAGAGATTGATTTTATTAAAATTGGGCAACCATGAAAAACTGAAATTACATAATGTGTCTACTTGTGGTGTACCAGATGGATTTCTTCTCATAAATTGCCATTTGTGGTAGGACAAATAACAATAGGGGAACAAACATATCACTATGACCCCAGGAAAGAAAGATTTATTTTCAGAATAACTGAATATGTAATGCAACAGAAATATAAAAAAATTAGTGTTATTTGAAGTAGACCCATACTGAGTTTCTTCTTATAGGTTTTATAGATCAAAAAGCAAATCGGTCAATATTGTAATGAACGACAACAGACATCACCATGTATTGAAAGGCATCACTGACTATAATTTGTCTAGAGGATTGATCTCTACTGGAGGGAATGACCATAGTTCACATCGGCTGATCTGCCAATACTGTGAAGATCACATGACTGAGTACCTAGGCTTTCTTAGATATATGCCTGCTGATCTTGCCAGAAATCCAGTGTTGTGAACTCCAGTGTTATCTCAAGCAGTCTTAACACACTCCGGTCTTCCTGTCCTAGAGTGGCAATGCTGATCTACTGTGGATACAGTACAGTCAGTGATCATTGTCAGCCTAGGACAGGAAGTGTGCTATTGGCATGATAACGAGGCGACACAGAAAATAAGTACAGGAACAAAATAATGCAGCCAACATATGTTGTTGAATTTAGATACACGTTAATGACCCAATTGAATTGTAGAATGTGGTGGAGCCATGTTTAATCTCCTGTTTTGCAATCATATACCATCACAATAACCCCAGAGAAAATGAATATAATCTCTTTAATATAGAAAAAAGACAGTAGTAAAACCTGGTTCTAACCTTGGTGTCCCTGATGGAGAGCTTCTGCTGACTCCCTGTGTAAGGAAGAGATGTGTATTATTCCAGAGACGGCAGACAGAAATATTGTACAGGGACTACATATTATGTAAGTAGTTTACTAGGCTGCAGCTGAAGATGGATAGATGAAGCAGGTGTTATCATAAAATACAATCTAGAATGTATTATTTCAGAGACAAAAGCCAGAAGTATTGTACAAACTCAATGCACACTATCTCATTATTTTTATGACTGAGCAGGTTTTACCATGATATAAAAACGACAGTGTATTATTTCAGGGACAACAGTTGGAATAATTGTACAGCATTAATGCAGTTTGATTAGGCGGCATTTTGAAAACCCGAAAAACGAAATAAGGAAAAATCCAAACCGAACCAAATTTTGCCGCAGCTTGCATGTCTACTGTCTGACAGTGGATACTGTGAATTAGACATGTGCATTTGGATTCGGACTAACGTGTGGTTTGTAAACTGCTAGAGGGCATAATTAAGGACTATTTGGTGGAATTTGTTCAGGATAATGGGATAGTGAATGACAATCAGCATGGGTTCAGGAAGGACCGTTCCTGCCTGACTAATTTGTTAACCTTTTATGAGGGGGTAAGTAGAGATACGGATGGAGGGAGGCCTGTAGATGTGGTATATCTGGATTTCTCAAAGGCATTTGATACGGTACCACATAAACGATTACTACACAAGCTAAGATCTATGGGCATAGATGAGGTGGTGTGTACGTGGATAGAGAGCTGGCTACGGGAACGGGTCCAGAGAGTATCTATAAATGGCACCTTCTCAGACTGGGCCAGTGTAATAAGCGGTGTGCCTCAGGGCTCTGTGCTGGGACCCATATTGTTTAACCTGTATATTAATGATATCGGGGAGGGTGTGAATAGCCATATTTCAGTGTTTGCAGATGATACAAAAATAGGGAGGGTACTAGAAACGGACCTAGACAGTTTAGCTTTACAGGAGGACCTGGATAAAATAGGGGAGTGGGTGAATATATGGCAGATGAGGTTTAATGTCGATAAATGCAAAGTAATGCACTTTGGAAATAAAAACAAGCAAATGGGTTATGCAATTATGGGTATGCCACTAGGGAAGTCACAAATGGAAAAAGACTTGGGGGTCATTGTAGACCACAAACTAAAGGGTAGTTTGCAGTGCCAGGCTACTGTAAACAAAGCAAGTAGGGTCTTGTCCTGTATTAAGAAGGGGATGTACTACAGAGACAAGTCTATAGTTATGCCACTTTATAGAGCATTAGTTCGGCCTCATCTGGAGTACGCTGTCCAGTTTTGGTCACCAGTATTGAGAAAAGATGTCCTTGATCTGGAGAGGGTCCAGCAGAGGGCAACTAAACTAATTTGGGGAATGGAGGACCAGAGCTATGAGACAAGGCTTATAAATTTAAACATGTTCACGTTGGAAGTATGGAGATTAAGGGGGGATATGATTTTCATGTACAATGATGTTCAATGGCGACAGCAACATTGGCAACAAACTCTTTAAGATTAACTCTGTTACAAAAACTAGAGGCCACCACCTAAAATTGGTGGAAAACAAATTCCAGCACAAGGGACGAAGGGGGTTCTTCACGGTAAGAGCGGTTAGGGTCTGGAACTTATGGCCATTGGCAGTGATTTACGCCAGGAGTGTGGAATTGTTCAAGAAACTCTTGGATGATTTCCTGAGAGACCGTAATATACAGGGGTACAGGTACTCCTAAGAAAGAGATGATGCGCGAACCTGTATGGGTTGGACTTGATGGACTTGTGTCTTTATTCAACCACATGATGGCTGGGTTCACACCTAGTCGTATCGGATATGCGCGTTTGTCGCGCGTCTTTTTACTGCGATTCGCGGTAAAAAACGTGCGACAAATGCGCGTTTCCAAGGGCTACTTGGCTGTATCGCAATGGAAACGCGCGCCAAAAATGCCCCAAAGAAGCTCCTGTACTTCTTTGGGCGTAGGGCATTTTGTAGCGCGTTCATACGGCCTGTAATACGCCCAGGTGTGAACCATACCCATAGGAAATAATGTGATTTTGGTGTTTGAGCGTTTTGCAGAGCGTTCGAACGCGCTACAAAATGCCCAGGTGTGAACCAGGCCTAAGTAACTGTGTAACTTGCAAATCAACGAAAATCAGTTGATTCGGTGGTTCATATGAATCAAAAATAATAAATGTATGATATGCCCGGATATACGAAAACTATATTCGGGCATACATAAATTCGTTTTCAGAATGTGCGGCAGCCATATTGGCCGCCGGCTTGTTCTGCACTTGGCAGCCGCCATCTTGGAGGCAGAACGTATGTCACATGACGGTGGCGTCGCACGTTGAACGATTGGTGGCCATATCGACCGCTGACGCGTTCTGCGCATGCACGCCACCATTTTGGAGTATATCTTGCATACACCATGATGGCAGCGCTGAAGCATGTGGGTGCCGCCATCTTGGTATATACCAAGATAAACTCTAAGATGGCTGCTCGCAGTTTCAGTGTGCCGCAGTTTAAGTATATCTTGGTATAGAGCAAGATGGCGGCGCCTGAACATACGAGCGCCGCCATCTTAGTGTATACCAAGATATACTCAAAGATGGAGGTGCGCAAGTGCTGAATGTGCCGGCACCCGATACGGCCGCCACTCGTTCTGCTTTCTCAGTGTGTGGTTTTGGAGACTCATTGCCCTTGAATTCGAAACAGCAGAAAAATTAGTTTTCTTTGATGAAACGAATGGAAACATGTTTCATTTGTTAATTTTTTTTCATTTTTTTTGCAGTGCACGAGTCTAATATTTATGCTTAATTTTTATGAAAACAGAGACCCTGTAGAATGTTTACACTGTAGATATTTGCACTACTGTTTATCAAACCTATATTTAAGTAAACCTATATTTTCAGTACAAACAAAGGGGTGTGCGAGCAGTGCGGCCGCACAGGGCGCCATGGCAACAAGGGCGCCGTGCCGCCGACATAGCTCGTCCTGGGGGCGGCTTCTCTCCCCCTCACCGCTTGGCGCTGGCCATCCTTCAGGGTGTGGCCACTAAAGGGTGTGGCCACTGAGGGGTGTGGTCACTGAGGGGCGCTGTAAAGCTTTCTCGCACAGGGCGCCTAAAGGCCTAAGGCCGGCCCTGCAAATACAATATAATCCACCCATTTTTGTTTTTTCTTTCTGTAGATATGCATGTGAAAGAGATTGACTTAATGTAAATTATCTTGTTTTTGTTCATAGTGAAGCCATAGCAGATAAAATATTTTTTTAAACTTTTTTATGGAAATGATATGATTTATGCAAAACTGAATTTTCATAATACAGTAAACTCTGTTATCTGGAATTCAACTAACTAGAACTCCCATCTAACCAGAGAAAAACAAATCCCCTGTGTACTCACTGTTATGCTGATCTGCGACATGTATTATCCCGGAAACGATCATGTGCCTCTTTGTCTTAATTTGTTTCAAGTGTGTCTATTTGTCTTAATTTGCTTTTCATTACTGCATTTCAATATTAATGTGAAGTCAATACAGTGTTTATATTATGGTATAGAATAGTTATGTGGTATGGCATTAGACTTATTTTTATTAGTAACATTCAAGCAACCAGAAACTACTTTTATCCGGAATCTACCAATCACTATGGATGCCGAATAACGGAGTTTACTTTAGCTCTATTTACCTATCACAAGAAAATATAAATCATAGTGAAACTAATTACAACAATTTTAATATACAAGTGACCTCCTTGCCAGCACATAAAGGTAACATTAGAATCTTCACCTATGTGTATTGAGTTTGGTTGCCTACTATCAGTACCCTATATGTCTATATTTACAAATGTTACATAAAAAACTGTAGGCTAAACTTTTGATGCCATTATTATTTTTGACAACCCTCTATTCTTTACAAATAGTTTATAATTTCTAGCAGAATAAACATAACTATGTTTTATTGTCATGCTCCGCCATCTGTATTTATTTATTTGGCCTGGGAAGTGTACTGATTGGAGTAAAAATGTTGTCCATCTCTGTATCGCATGTAAAGTATTAGGAATACTACATGTGTACAATGTTTACGATTCAAATATTTACAAAGCATTAATTCTGGATACATCTCTTCTTGTGTCTATTTAGCCAATATTGTAACATATTTAGCCATCACATTCATGTGTCATTGATTTTACCATCAGATTTTATAAGAAGTGGGAGCTCAAGCTCAGTAACTTCCACAACATGTCAGAAATGCTGGCAAGAGTCTTTTCTCTCTCACTTGCTTCCTTTACAACACATAGTAACTTTTATAGAGTTTTGCTAAGAAATGTCCGAGTCAGGATATCAGTGGCCAGTTGGCAAATAATCAGAACATTAACTTTTGTTTTTTATAGTCTGTTTGGAAGAAGTCAGCAATTATTTCCCTTGAGGTGGGTCTATTCTTTCCTTCTGAATTTGAAAGCAAGGCTTATAAGTGTGTTGCCTAGAATACATTGTCGATGACAATTTAGAAAAAATGCAGGAAAGATTTAAGTATTAAATGAAAAAAATCACACAACTGTCTACTTAAAATAGTAATTTGAAACTAAAATTTAACTACAACTTTAAACTGCAGTAATTTTGCCCTTCATAGAATATTGGATAGGTCTATCTATTATTATACACTGTATTCAAGATTGGACTTTGCCCACACATGTACTTCAGTTTCTGGAAAGGAAATTTCAGAGGGACATTTAAAAGCAGAGACAACTCAAAACAGGTTTCTAAATATGCGTATGCACTTAAAGTGAAACTGTTTTAAGAAAGATCCAGTAATAAATTGTTTGGAGCAGCATTCAACTGTTTTCATCCAAAATACTGTCATGGAGCAACATTTAGAACTATCCATAACATTGCACAGATAAATTAATATTATGACCGAGACTGTAATTACTGTGCTTGGACTGCCTCCATGCAATCCACAAGCAGGAGTCACTTAGAAAGCAAAACTGCTGTGCATATGACCTGCAACCATCAATCAATTTATTTTTTATGGGTTGCACACATAAGAACCTGCTTTTGTATTTTTAAGGCAAGATGGTTCTCATTGTAGAAAGAGCATATATGGAAAATGTTGATGGATTAGGAGGTGTTAATATAATTGTTGATTCACATGCTGATTATACAAAATATAGATATTATTATTATTAGCTCTTTTAGATTCTGGAAAGTCAGCAAAGTTTCGTTGGACCTTATAGTGATATAAAGACCACACTGGTGGATTAGCTGTACCTTTGGTTCCTGGCTGCTTTTAATTTAATGGTAACCCATTTCATTGTGTGATATTTCACTCTCTACAAAGTAAATCAGTAACTCAATACATTATCACACTCAAGTAGCTCGGATTTTAGAGGTTATGATTATCAGAGACATAAGTGTGAACAAAAACGGATAGAAAGCAATTAAGAAGGACACCCTATATTATGTCCCATATTCGCACAGCCACATCATTAGACTGTGTGATGGTCCATTTTTTGAATAAAACAAACAGCAAAAAAAGGCCAGCCTTTGGCAGACTAACAAGGGCCTATTGGGAACTTCCCTTATCCAACTTAAAATAAATCTTCCTTTTAGTAAAGCATTTTGGAAGAGGGGATAATTTAAAAACCTTCAAACTGTAACCAGCATTCAATGATCGCAAGTTTGTATTCAGATAGAAAGATAAATAGATATTGATAGATGGACAGAGATAGATAGATACTAAAATTATATACTCACTAAAATTATACTTTTCCTAAAATTATGGTGCTCTTTCTTATATCCATACTAGTTGTATGTTCTTTATTTAGTCCATTGGCCAGCTTTCTAATTTCCATGCTATGAAAGGTAAACTTACAGGTCTATAGTTACTGTAAGAAGACCTTTTATCCATTTTTATATCCCTGCACTATGGGGTCTATTCACTAAGCTGCCGTAGGCAGCCAAGTGAAAGACCGACCTGAAGTGAGCCGAACGCTGTTCGGCTAATCACTTCAGGCTGGTACGGCTGATTTCAGACGTATATATCGGCTGAAATCAGCCGTACATCGGGTGGCTTCGGGTCAGCCGAACATGCTCAGCATGTTCGGCCGACCCGAAGTGCAGAAGGAGTTCGACTCAGCCGATCCAACATCTGGATCGGCTGAGCCGAACCTCCGGCAGGCTACTCGTTGCTGTTCGGTCTATTCTCATAGATGCCGAACAGCAGTGAGTGAATAGCCGAATTTTGCCGAGCAGGGACCGAGCAGAACAGAAACAGTTTAAAAAGTAGAAAAATAAAAATAGAAAATGATTGTGCGGAGCTAGCAATGACAGCTAGTTCCGCTGTCTCCCGCTCCCGGCGGCCAAGGAGAGAAACACTGCTTTTTCTTTTTTTTTTTCCTTTATTCGGACACGTAGCCGTGTCAGAATAGAAAAAAAAATGGCATAGGAATGGATTGCTAGATTCCTATTGGTTATTTCAATTTGCAATAGCAAACTAGCATTGTACCCGCCCCCTGCTGCTGTCAATCAGTAGTGGACATGATGGAGAATTGCAGCAGAGGGCGGGTGCAATGCTAGTTTGCATTTGTATGGTCAAAATTTTTTTTTTCTATTCTGACATGGCTCCGTGTCAGAATAAGGAAAATAAGTGTTTCTCTCCCTGGCGCCCGGGAGCGTGAGACTCCCGGAGCGCCAAGGAGAGTTTGCTGTCTGGAGATCAGTGTCCCTGGTTAGCTGGTAACCAGGGACACTGATCTCTCCAAGTGGCCGGAGCCAGCCTTAAGATCACAGCTGGCTCCGCCCAGCTGTCAGAAGCAGGTTGTTGGCCGGCCAATGGCAGGCCGCTTGGCCAGCTTCGGCTTTCAGCACGGCTCAGCCGAGCCGAGGCATATGCGTTTGGCTCGACTGAGCCGCTCGGCCAGGTTCGGGAGCTGTACGGGCTATAGTGAATAGCCCGTACAGCAGCCCTTCGGTTCTACTGAACCGAAGGGGTCCTGGGGCCGAAGCTAGCCGAAGGATCGGCCGAAGCTACGGCTAGATCCTTCGGCTGCTTCGTGAATAGACCCCTATATATGTAAATTGTGCCAATCCTTTTCTGAATATGTATATTAAAAGCAGTAGGAGTCAAGTCAACCAACATTTTCAAAAGGAGGCCAGGAATGGTAGTTATTGTTTTGACTCATGGCAATGGGGAATGGCTAACTCAGTAGAATGGAAATGGAAGTTTTCAAAACACAGGTTTCTTCATCAGACACAAGTACTAGAGGAATGGCTGGCCAGATTGGTAACTGTAAGTTGATTTTCCATTTTCTGTCAGGTATAGTTGATAGCATTGCGCTTTATAATACTTGCAGGCTTGTAGAATATGACCATATGTGTGTACAAGCGAAAGGAAAACTGAAGTTTCTGTGGATGGATCTTTGTGAAAGTTGAAAAAAAAAGTCCAGGAGTAAGCGCTCTAAAGGAGGGGCTGGGGGGAGGGAGTATTGGGGACGCTGAGTGTGCGGCTTCTCAAATGTGAGGACCGGGGTGTCTGACGTTTGTACTATAGGTAACAAAAAAGGGGTGGAGAAGCCCAGCATTCACAGGATTCTCAATCGGCTACTACAGCCACAGAAATACCAACACAGGATCCAGACCCACCACAACACCTGTGAACCACCTCAGCTGAACCATCATAATTTCCACCCATCCAGTTGAACATCCATCACTCACCTTTTCACAATTGTCATGTCCTACATCGCTGATGTTGCAGCATTTCTTACCCAATGGTAAGTTCATTTATGTTCACCCATTAGAGTTTGTACTCATTATACTCACCCATTCATCCATTCATTCCTGATCACACGCTGACATTCCAGATGCCAGACCAGAAGTGCTGGCACTCCACCACACAGCACCACCTTCTTAAAATCCTCGGTCCCAAGACGCAACAAACTTAGATGTGAGTATAACATTCACAACTCCCAACACCCCAGCACCATTCCACGCCAGGTTGTCGATGGATCTTTGGATCTTTCCTCAACATCCAAACAACATGTAAGCTAGAAAGTGCAATGAATGCAATTTCCTGCCTATTATATATCCTTCACTATAATTACAGCATTCGCATGTTTTAGCATAATTAAACACAGATGACAATGGAAGGTTGTCCAATCAATTTCGTAAATGCTGCCAAAATGTATGACAACACTTCATTTTCAAACATTTTATATATAGAGAGCAATCAGTTAATAATCTGCAACAACTATGCTCTCATAACCCACAGACACTCTGAACTTTTCTGCAATGTTTACAGCTACACAAGATTCATAAAACTAAAAAATATAATTTTAACATAATAAATTGAGTCCAATATAAAGTATGCTGTAAACAAATTTACTGTTTCTTTGGCTCCATGACAATGGATTAGCTGTGCTGGTTTTTGAAATCTATAAACACATAGTAGTGTAGCACTCAATCAAACAAATTGTAAAATAACTACTTTGAGGACTGCTTGTGTTTTGAATATTATGTTATAAACTGTATACCAAAAAATAGTATATAAAAATAGTAACATAGTCCACTTACAGCAACTATCAGAAAGTATTCATTCTGTAACAAATGTTATAAATCAAATGTGTTGCTTTTCATTTTAATTCATAGAAAAAAGTACATAGTGTTGTAGGTGTGTTACTTTAAACCTGAGTATACTTCTCAACAACCACAAAGAATATAAAACCCTGTTGTGTACACCAAATCCCTATGCAAACGTTTGTCTTGTAAAATTAGACATGATTGCTGTGCTGTGCATAGACTGTGCAGAAATCAGAACTGTGGGAGGGACCTAGCAGGCCCCACCCACTACGACTACCTGCAGAAAATGACAGCAGGTAGGCACATACAAGTCCAGTCACCCCGCAGGAGGAGAGAGAGCAGCAGTGACTGGTCTTTATGAACGGAAACTCCTGCATGGAGGCAAAGTTTCATGCTGGATTACTGCACAGATTTGGAAAAAAATACACGAAGCATACCAAGATTCAAGTAAAAATACACATGCCTCCTGTATTTAGATATGATTTGCTTGTCCTGGAGTTTAGCTTAACTTACCTTTTGTCTCCAACGCTCGCTCATAGCTGTAAAATTCAGCGCATGCACAGTGGAGATCATCAGTAGGGAGAAGAGGAAAGGCACAGTGGAGGTGAATGCACACAGCCGTGAGCATGCACATCAGACAGACACTGTGGGCTGCAAGGAGTCTGCACTGGATCAGAGACAACCAGCACTGGAGGGAGTCCTGAAAACTACCTGAAAGAAGAAGATGATCGGATCAAGAGTAATCTCCTTAGGTAAGTCCTTAACCACTTGCTGCCCAGAGCATTTTTTTACATTTGCACACACATGATAAAATTAGACTTTTTGGCTAGAAAACAGCTTCAGACCCCCAAACAATTATATATTTTCTGAAAGCAGAGGCCCTGTAGAATACAAGGATGCTAGTTGCAATTTTGTATGTGGCACGGTATTTGCGCAAATGTTTATCAAACCAGTATTTTTGCATTTGTGTGCGTGCACTTGGGGGGCGGGGGACTTTAAACATTTTTTTTGGAATTTTAATTTTTGTTATCCGTTACTTTAATTTGGATTTTTTTTTAACGCTCAGCTTTATTGCTATCACATAGGGGGCTGACAAGCCCCCTATGTAATAGCAAATATAATGTGACAGGTCCTCTTTATGGAGAGATCAGGGGTCTTTCAGACCCCTAATGTCACCTAGGAACCCCAAAGAAGCTGATGAAGCAGTGATCTGCTTCATCAGCTTCTTCTTCTGGCCCTAAGAGCCTGAGAATGTGCCCAGTGACACCGGAAGTGATGTAATGCACATCTCGTCTGGATCCAGTGATCGGAGGAGGGATCATCAGCTGGAAGCCATCAGGGGAGACCCTCCATGCCAGTTCATGCTCACACGGGAGACAGTGGAGCCTGGGAAGCCGACAGTGGTGGCGGAGGGGGGAGAGAGCGGGGGACACGGCACCGCACCATACAAGCGATCGAGTGCCTGTACAGACTCTGGATCACTTGTATTTAAAAAGCAATCATCTGCTCTTTAAAACGATACCAAGAACATGGCTGCAGCCGTGTTCTTGGTATAACCACTTGCAGCGGATGACGTACATTTATGTGACCCTGTTGGAAGTGGTTAAAGCAGAGGGGCGGGGGGGTTTGACTTTAATGCCATTTCACTTTAGGTGGAAGTTTACTCAAATGTTAACATAAAATACTGTTACAATCTTACTGGGATGGGCAAATACTGAGAAATGAAGGCACTGAAATAGTTACTTTCATTAAGAAAATTCTGCTTTAGGTTCCATGCAGTTCTACTCTCATAACCCAAATCCTGAGCATTTGTTTATGTGATCCCAGGTGAAAAGGACGATTGCAGTTTAAATTTGCTAATAATTTGCTACTTACACAGATTATGTGACCAAATGCTTAGGTTTTTGTTTCTTTGTGCAGCACCAGAAGGATTCCAGAACATGAAAGGTTATTATTTCAGTCTTTCTGTAATTCTCTATTCATCCATCCTTGCAAAACTATGGCCATATCATTAAAGAGACCCGGTCATCTTGGCTAACAGTCTAATTTTTAAAGTTAAAGCTGAACTCCAACTCTTATGTCAGGTTGTTTTTATAACAATTATTTTCTGTTAAAGGCAAAGTGCACCTTATAAATAAAAATAAAATAAATACACACATCTTCATAAAAGAAAAAAATGTGCATGTATTATTTTTTTACTTTCAATAGTTCTTTATTGAAGTCAAGTGAAGCATACATAACAAAATGCATATAACATAACCAACTTAAAGGTGTGGAAAACGTCAACCAGTCAGAATCAACATCCAGGATACAGTATGCTTTGTAATGGAGAATATTACAATATAATTTCCATTTATAGGGAGGTTAGGAGGAAGGGAAGGATGACAAAACAAGTGTAAAGAGAGGAGGGGAGGAAGGAGGGAAGACAAGGTATGGACCAGTTATGCGTCAGGAAATAATAGAGATCAGACAATGCAGTATGGATGTACAATCCATTTTCTCCAAGCTGAGAGGAATATATGATATGAGTTTTTTTTCATAGCAAACATCTTTTCATAGATTTCTAACCCATTGTTTCATATATTTCAACCATCTACGGGTAATCAACAATTTAGCTGCATAGAGAATATGCACAACAATAGTGCAAGTTGCCGGTGGGAAACTATCAATATTGATATGCAGTAGGGCGAGTTCTGGGGATGGAGAGAGAGGTGAGGGGGAAAAATGGGAGATAATACGGAAGACTCCATTCCAGAACACACGGAGGCACATGCAGTGCCAAAAGATGTGAGAAATTGAACCAATGCAGCTGCAAAGTCTCCAGCAAAGTGGTGAATTGGAGGCAGAGAATTTGGATAATTTGTTATGGGTATGATACCATCTATGGATATTTTTTTGGAAAAGTTCCCAATGATTAGAGCAGCGGGATGCCCTGTGCGATTCTTGAAGTGCCCGTTTCCATTTGGGTATCTGAGAAGGAGGTACCAAGTTCATGTTCCCATTTGATCACGGGAGAGGTTTTTTGAAAATGATTATAGAGACCTAAGAGGGCATAGAATTTAGAGATACATCCTTTGATAGGGGTGGAGCTAAATAAGAATTTTATGGAGGTTGGCATCAATTGGTATAGTTAGTGGTATCCGATGCGAAGTCAGGAGATGTGACACCTGTAGATATTGGTATGTTTCACGTTTGGGGAGGTGATATTGCTCACACAGGGTAGGCATAGATTTAATCGTATTCTGAATATAAAGGAAAAGCAGGAAATCACCAGCACTCAGTAATAAAGATAAATATGTCCCTTTTTATTGGACAAAAAGCGTCACAGACATCCAAAAAAACGACGTTTCGGGGCCGCGCAGGATCCCTTAAGGCAGAAAGATGTGTCACATCTTATTGCCTTGAGGAAGGGACCCTGGGTGGCCCCGAAACGTTGTTCTTTTTTGGGATGTCTGTGACGCTTTTTATCCAATAAAAGGGACATATTTATCTTTATTACTGAGTGCTGGTGATTTACTGCCTTTCCTGTGTTGGCACGGTGCCATCCGTGGTAATACATCACTGCTAGCACCACCTTTTCTTATCTGGCTGGGGCTGCTGTGAGGAGTGCGGAGGGTCTCTCCATCAACTTGCTTATGAATATAAAGGTCTTGTATGAAATAAATCCTGGATTTTCTCCAGTGTTTCAGATTTAGGTGGGGGATGCAGCGTTCTAAAAAATCTAGTGGAGTGGGAAATGTGTGGACGGATTTGGTACAGGGGAAGGAAGTAGGTAAGGTTTTCCACGTTGTGAGTGTGGATTATATAGTCGGAAAGGGCGAGGAAAGAGGGATTGGAGTCACGTTAAGCGACAGTAGGAGGTTCACACGTTAAGCGACAGTAGGAGGTTCACAGCAGAGGTACAAGACAGTAGTGAAAGTTCCATTTGAGCCCACGGTTTGTCTTGTGTATTTTGGCACCAGTGTTGAACTTGGGCTAGGATTGTAGCTGCGTGGTACATCTAGGTTTCGTATTATGCCATACGAAACGGAGGATTCGTTTTTGCATGTGGGTAAAAAAAGAGGTGGGGGGGAATAATGGGAAGAGTTCGAAAGATATAGAGCATTTTGGGAAGGATTAACATTTTAAATACCGCTACTCTACCGCATACTGTACGGTGAAATTTGGAGAGGGAGGCCAGGTCTTTAGGTATGGTTTGGAGAAGCGGTTTGTAGTTGTAGTCATATAGTTTCATTGATGAAGCTGGGAGTTGAATGCCAAGATAAGTGATGGATGATTTCGACCAACCATAGGGATAAGCTGCTTGTACAGTTAGTCGTAGAGAGGGGAAAATATTGGGGCCTAGGAGGTGAGATTTTGTGTTGTTGACCTTGTAATATGAGACTTCTGCAATATTTTATTGGTTTATTGCCTACTTCAATGCCATGAATGTGGGGATGTGAACGAATTAGAGTTGCGAGAGGTTCCATTACTAGAACAAATATGACCCATATCGAGTCCCATAATACTAATAACAAAAATGGAATCAATGCATGATAAATGAGTGCATGTAAATATTTTATATTGCAGATAGGTGAATCCAGCATTAAATAGATGTCTACCCCTCCCCTAGGTTGGACTCATTTATCATGCATTGATTCCGTTTTTTTTTTATTAGTATTATGGGACTCAATATGGGTTTATTATTCTCAGCACACAAATCCTAAAATGTGTTTAGAACAACTGAAAGCTGCCAATTACATCTTTGGAACAATTAAATGCTTTATTTAATGTTTCATAATGTTATCTACTTACATTTTCTTTGATCTCTTTCCTGCCTTCAACACTAGATTTCTTAAGTTTGTCTTTCCAGATTCATCCCTCTTGGGAACAAAGTGGAAAGTCAGTTACAAGAATGTCAATACAGCAAGTGTATTTAATTATCTCATAATCATAAGAACATGGCCTAAATTAATGTACAACATTTCTGCATACTCTCACATTCCAGTTTCTATTGAGTTGCCAAAACTACAACTCTCATTGGAATTCAATGTTTAGATGTCAAATATTTGTTTTTACGGAATCTGTTCTTAACTGATTGTACATCGCGTGTCATAGATAGAAATTTTTTTTTTTTTTGGACGTTCTTTTTAACTGAACCTCATTATCTTACAATTTGGGGTTGATGTATGGGAAGGTAAATAGGCTGTTTACTTTGCAAGGACATTTTCTGCCGTAACAGAATACTCAATTTTCGTTCTTGCTCCTTCAATTTTCTGATCGAAGGGTACCAGACAGAAAGGTGCCAACAGGAACACCCACTATGCAAATTTCAGCCGTTCATCAAGAACTGGCCAAAATGTTTACAATATATGGCCAGCTTTAGTGTAGATGGGGGTGGGAGGGAGTTAAGAGTTTTTCCCTGCTTTATGGCAAGCCTAACCCTATTTTACACCTTTAACCTGGGTTTGACTCTGGTTTATTATTTCACACATGGTTTTTCCCACTATAGGTCAATATAAATATCTGATTCCAGAAAGATCGTAGGGACCTATAGTGCCACAAATTGTTGGAAAGTGATCTCATGAAACGATATAATCTCCAGCATAATGGAGAGTTGGCTGGTTAAAATGTGTAATATGTCATACATAATTATATCTATGAATTAAATAAGTTATTAAGTATTGTAAGGACCATTTCTGATCTTGAAAATGGAATGAATCCTAGAATCTATATAGAGGGCAGTGTGAGTAGAATTATTTTGTAGATAATGATGGATTTGCGGGTATTGATAATATTCCATTGAAGTAATATTATATTCAGTGAGCACAAAGTAAGTGGGCTTTACAGTAGGGTTGGTTTGGAGGTATGATAATGACAATACGCCCAACCCAGTCCAAAGGTTCAGGTTGAAATCATATGAGGTGTTCTATGCTTTCTAGCAGAATAGCAAAACATTTTTATGGTGCAATAGAAGTGTGGGAGAGTATTGCAGACTTGTGCCATGGCCAGAGTGTAGCCTGTATAGTAGCATAGTTTGAGTGAAGGATAGACGGGGATAGTTTAGCAGGCCACAAGCAGAGTCTGAAGATTCTTAGAATGTAATAGGGATCTTTCCATCTAAGCAAATGTATTGTTTGGATTTAGTCACCAAAAGTTTTGGATTTAATTGAGAAGAATGGTCTGATAGTAATGTAAAATATTGGGGATTAGACTAGTAAATGTAAGCATTTTTTAAATAGAGGAGAAGTAGGTGATTGGTAGAAGGGTTACAATGGTGCAGGAGAGATAGAGCAATTTAGGGAGATGCCACTCTACTCATTGTGAACATTTTATATTTGGTAGGTTTAAGATTATTTTTTTAATAATCAGTTTTAAAAGTTTGGATGATAGTGAAGACATTTGTACTCTAAGATAGTTTACTGAGGCGGTAGCCTATGTCAATGGAAAGTGGGATTCAAGGAAGTGTTCTATAGTAAAAGAAAGGTAGTATATGGCACTTTGCCTTTTGTCTTAGTTGGTTTAGAGAGTATTGCACCATAGGAAGAGCAGCAGTAGGAGCCATTGATTATTAAGAAGTCTTCAGATAGCATGCAAGATGGGTAAACCTTCTCTCATGGGTTAGAATATAAGGCCACAAAAGCTGTCAAGATACCTTCTGAGAACAAAACTTACAAATGGTTTATTCAAGAAACCCTGCCCGCCCCCCTCAATGTAGAGCTTTTCATAGGATTTCTTTAGTATTTTAACACAAGGCGTGTGGTATTAGTGTGTAAGCCTTGGTATTAATAATCATTATATTTATTTATTAATAATAATAAAAATGTACAAATAATATGGTCTGCATTACTAGAGGCTCCAATATACTATGACACAACATAAAAGACATTTTATCAAATGTAAAGCTTTGGTTATATAAACCCATGTATTCTGAAGAAATATGTTAATACAGAACTATGTACATCACATAATAGGTGCATAAAAATTAAAATACTTACGATGTATACAGATGCCTAAGAAAGTGTTTTTTGTAACATTTTACCTAATTTAATCCTAAGGATTGTGTTATAGTTAAATTACATTTAAAGTTTAGATACAAATGTCTTCTATATTTCCAATTCCTTGACTGAATTGTTGCCTGAGAATTTTACTTTTAATACAATAACAAACACCATAATCAATGATCATATCACTACTGGTTGTAAGAACCAATAATCTCTTGGTTTAGTTGAATACGAACCCTGAGACATCAGGGATAATCGTGTGAAGCAGCTGGAAGAATCTGCATGACCCATGCTTAATTTGTAAAGCCTGCAGGTTCCTTTGAAGTAGAGAATTCTTAAGTCTGTTCTGCATCACTTTTGTACATGAACTTATCATATATGATGTTCATCAAACAAGCTATGTCTGGGTGTATGTTTCTGTGCTTTGTTAGCTATTATTTCCACCTTGGCTTTTTATATGGTGGCATGTACATTTAGCCCTAATATATTTAGAATGGACAGTTTTTATAAATACGGACCAATGATGTATTATAATCCTTCTAACCAACCAGTGAAAGCCTTCTGAAAGGCCCTGGGACTTCAGCCTTGTAGGAAACTCTTTCCTTAGTCCTTTAGCAGCCCCTCTGATTTCCAGTCTTCTCACACTTGCAGCGAAGCAAGTGAGAATGACTTAACCACAATTAACTTTCTATTATAAGTTCATGGATAACTGTTCCATTCACTACGCCACTTTGTTCCCAAGCCCTGTGTGAGCAAGCTCAAAATGAGTGATGCACTAGTTTACAATACACCTGCTCAATGAGAGACACCTGAGCTCAATTAACCCCTCCCCCTAACAAGAGCACTGCAACCTGAGGGGAAAAAAAAGGAACAGTTTAAAAAAACTGACAGAAAAGGAAAAAGAGTTTTTAAATACTAAAAAAGGGTCTAAAAAGGAAGGGATACAGTATGTGATACAGTATGTGAATAAAGTGAAACCAACCAGAAGTCATGTTTCAAAGCTGCCATTGTGTGGATGGTGGTGGTGGCTATAGAGTTTATTAGGATGTGGTAAGGTAAAGCACCCTTTGTCTTTTTTTATATTCTGCAACCAGATATGAAATGTTCATCTTCTCTCATATTAGGAATTTCTCTAATTTCAGTACTAATTTGCAATTAACAGCTCTACACCTACATCTGATTGCTATAGGATGGTCTGTTTTACAAAGTAATGTAGTTTAGCATGTTAGGTCTTAGTACACAGAGAAGGCAAAAAAAGTTGTCAAAGGGATATTTTTTTAGAGGCTTACTCAAAATATTTAAAATGTAATCCAAGCTCTAAAGCTCCTTCTTTTTTATTATAACAGATACAGAAATTGAAGTGGTGTATATAGTATATGTGAAGCTTGTGTTTTTCCAATATTTTTAATAGGGAAAATCAATCCGTAAAGGGACCATGTCAGGTTTTAAAAAACTGCAGTCAAAAGTTCTTTGTAGTAGAAAAAGTAGTATACAATTATATTTATGATGCAGTCTGTCAATAGCATTGACACAGTGGTTTTTGTTTTTCTGAGACCACCTTTTTCCAATGTTATTACCTGTTGGTCCTGCAGCAAATCCGTTATTTTTCCACTTTCTTTTACAGACTCACAGCACTGTTTTTCATGCAGTGAAATTGCACAGTAGGGTTGTCCCCTTGCGGACAAATAGACATGTAGTTTTAACCCTTTCCCTGCCGGGGCTGGGTTTTTTTTGCACACGTGAAAATGCAGATTTTAGGCCTAATAATTGCTTTACATCACCAAAAATTATATATTTTCTGAAGGCAGAGACCCTGTAGAATAAAATGGTGGCAGTTGCAATTTTTATGTTACATGATATTAGCGTAACTGTTCATTTTAGTGCAAAAAAAACACAATATATTACCCCATTTTTTGATGGATACCAAATATGTGAAACTTCAAATTTGCATGCGTCTGTGAAATGGCAAAAAAACCTTGATACCCATAATTGTCTATGTTTTAAAACCTTTCACAGGTCATCAATTTAAAGTTAATTGTTGATAATGGCCCTAGAATTATTGCCTTCACTTCAGTGTGTTGCAATACCCAAGGTGTGGCGTGATGATCATTTTCGTATGCATGCACACAGGAGTTGCTTCAGCTTGCAAGGAATTCTTCCAGGCCTGTGCACTGAACTATACATGCATAGGTCAGTGTACACAAACAAAAAGAGTGCTGACGGGAAGCAGGATCTATGAGAGAAGAGACTTGCACAGTCCTTTTTGTCATATTAAGCCTGCCTGTCAGCATTTCTTTTAAATAATCACTTAATTTCCACTTTAACTTCTTTTTAGCTTATAATTAACCCTCATTAATTTTTTTATTAATTACTTCCTCCCCTTTTTCCTTTGGCTATTTTTCTACTTTTTCCTATTATTTGTATGTTAAACCATTTGTATGTAAACATTTTTTGTTTTGTTTTGTTTTTGTACCACCACATTTAAACAAATACACTGATTGAAAGAAACCTTATTTTATTGGTAAATTACATGTTAATGTAATTTAATGTTATTTAATGTCAATGTTATTGTAGATAACTTTACCTTTGTACCAGAAACATAATTATGCATATTAGAGATACTGTATCTGGCCCTGGTCATAGAAGGTAGGTATTGGTCTTCAGATCGGTCATTCACTCGGCTGCCCTCGGCAGCTTGGTGAATAGACCCCTATGTGTAGTAGGGAGGCATAAGGAACTGCATGGAATAAAGAGACATAAAGCCCAGCATGTTGTAGTGGAGCACTGCATGTAGTAGAGTGGCTTGATGCATTGCGTATTCTAGAGGTGTGAAACATGGAAAACTGCATGTAATATAAAGCAGGAGGCACAGTGGCTAATACGGTAATGGAATTGAAAATCCTAACACTATAAAGAAACCGTTATGAGCAATCTGCAAGTGCACATGCCTGATGGAAATTTTGACAGTGCTGAGTCTTTGTGGATAGAACTAAATAAGGCTGAGTTTAATAGTAAACTGATTGTGGGGCTATGCTATAGACTCCCGAACATAAAGGAGGAGACTCGGATCCTCTCACAGACTGAATTTGCTGGTAAAAAGGGTACTGGTATTATAATGGAGGACTTAAATTATCTAGACATTGATTGGGTAAAAGAAACTGCACACTCAAGCATGGCTTGCCATTTCCTGAACTTATTTGAGTAACAGTTTCATGGAACTGTAACAAAGGGTTCATGTAACAAAGGGTTAACGCCCTGCCACATTTATTTAACAAGTTTGTGTGCTTAACTTTCCAGATTTGTGGGTGCAGTGCAAGGATTTAAACAACTCATAAGTAGTATAATAATAAAATAGATTTGAGTAGCTTAGATACAGAGAATAGGTATTACAGATGATAAATTACATAAATAGAATATTACCAAACCAGGGGGACCGTCAACTTCTGAAAAGGTCAAAGTCCTGGATTCAACAGTCTTTAAAGGTTTTCAGGAACAGATGGTAGAAGTCCCAACTAGGATGAATGCAATATTAGATTTAATAATATCAAATAATACAGAGCTAGTTGCAGACATAGCAACTCGAGAAAACTTGGATAACACCGATCACAGGGTGATCACATTCACAGTAGGTTACAGTAAAGAAAGGCAGGTTGGTTTAACAAGAACACTAAACTTCAAAAAGGTCCCATAAAAGATGACAATGGGAGGTTGATCACAAATGACAGGGAGAAGGCTGAAGTATTAAATGCATTTTCCTCCACAGTATTTACTCAATGAGAAAACAATGGGTTTAATGAACACAACAGGAATCTGTATAGCACTGTGAGGAGAATACCACCGTGGTTGACAGAAGCTAGGGTTTGCCAAGGACTAGAAAAACTTAATGTGAATAAATCCCCAGACCAGATAACTTGCCCCCCAGGCACTAAAAGAGCTAAGCACGATAATAGCAAGGCCAGTGTTCCTAATTTTTAAGGACTCTATTCTGACTGGGGAGGTAGCCAGCAGATCGGTGTAAAGCAACTGTGATACCAATATTTAAAAAAGGTTTGAGATGTGTACCTGGGAATTATAGACCTGTCAGTGTAACCATAGTATGCAAGTTATTTGAGGGTATGATAAAGGATCATATTTAAGAAGTTGCCTATGGGCATGATATCATAAGTGACATGGCTTCAGGAATGACCGTTTTTGTCAAAGCGACCCATTAGTGAGGAGGTGAGTCGCAACTTAGATGGAGGCAAGCCAGTGGACATAGTGTACCTTAATTTTACAAAAGTATTTGATACAGTACCTCGTTTAATTTATAAATAATGCTTAATGTGCGAGCTTTAATCTTTGGGCACTGATGAAATGGTGTGTACACGGATAGAGAACTGGCTAAGTGAACGTGTCCAGAGAGGTACAATAAATGTCTCATTTTCTGAATGGTCCTTGGTTGGCATTGGAGTGCCCCAGGTTTCTGCCTTGGGACAATTGCTGTTCAACCTGTTTATCAATGATATTGGGACTGGTGTTATTAGCAATATTTCCGTTGATGCTGATATCGACATTTTTAGGGTAATTAACTTGACAGAACACCGCAATATTACAGGAAGATCTGGATAAAATAGGGGGTGGGCATCTGCATGGCAAATGAGGTTTAATATTTAGAAATGTAAGGTTATGCATTTTGGAGTTAAAAATACACATCCTCAGAAAGGATGTATTTGAGCTGGAGAGAGTCCAGAGAAGGGCAACAAAGCTAATAAAGGTCTTAATGGACCTAAACTATGAGAAAATACTGCATGCATTAAACTTGTTCACTCTCCAAAAGAGGAGACTGAGAAGGGACATGATATTAATGTACAAATTGTTTAATGGGATATACAGTAATTAACTGTTCACTCAAGAAGGCAAGAGGCCAGCATCTGAAACTGGAAGAGAAGAGGTTTAATTGTAAACAGAGAAGGGGATTTTTTACTGTGAGAGCTGTAAAACTGTGGTGCTCCCTTCCACATACAGTGGGTTTAGCCAAGAGTATATAATCATTCAAGAACTGTCTAGATACCTTTCTCAGAGAGCAAGTAATACAATCATATATATGCTGTTGCATTTCCAACATGCCTCTGTAGACAGAGGCATGTTGGAAATGCAACAGCATATATATGATTGTATTACTTGTGTACCTATGTCTTTTGAGCTGTAGATGGCGCTGTAG
>NW_017306469.1:85483-97983 GCF_000935625.1 Nanorana parkeri | reverse complement strand
CTTTACACACTGACACAGGACGTTTGCTACTTTATTAGTCATTTGGAGCTTTTTTAGATTATCATCTTGTGATTCACACAAACAGTTGACTAGAAGATTTCATTTGGAAAATATTTGAAAATTATTATATATACATATTTTTTTTCTTTTCTCTCACAATAGTATTGTTCACTATAATTGTTTTTTGCACATATTTGTTTACTTGTTGGGTGATAGCGCCGCTTCACATGTTTGAATGATATTAATGCAGGCTCATGCAGCCAATTTAAGTGAGCAGCTGTAAGGAGAAACGCCCAGTTTTTCTTTGATTAATCGAGTGCAGAAGTCCCTGTAGATAATTCACAATTACCCACTGAAGGCAAAAAAAACATAAATAAAGCATGATTCAAATTGCTCCAACGGGAAAAAAATTATTTCCTAATCGCATAAGGCAATCTTATATTCCCTCGATCAACAATCTCTGATGCTTAATATACCTATAAGAACTCAATATCCAGTAATATTCTGTGCATTTAGGAATACATCCAGATTTTTTTTTTAAACAATTAACTGAGCTAGCTAAAACTAGCTCCAGGGGGAGTCTGTTTCACATTTTCACAGCTCTAACTGTGAAGAATCCTTTCCGTATGCAAACGTTAAACCTCTTTTCCTCCAGATGCAAAAGGTTAAACCTCTTTTCCTCCAGATGCCCCCTTGTCCTTTTGCAGTGACCTTAAAGTGAATAATTTGGCACCATGTTCACTATATGGACCATTTATGTATTTATACATGGTGATCATGTCCCCCCTTAATCGCCTCTTCCCCAGAGAGAACAAATTCAGGTTGGTTAATCTCTCCTCATAGCTGAGCTCCTCAATGCCTCTTATCAGTTTTGTTGCCCTTCGCTGCACATTCTCCAGTTCCACAACATCCTTTTTGTGAACTGGTGCCCAAAACTAAACGGCATAATCCAGATGAGGTCTTACTAATGTTTTGTACAGGGGCAGGATGATTTCTCTATCTCTGGAGTCTAGACTCCTTGTAATACAAGAAAGTATATTGCTTGCTTTAGAAACTGCGGTTGGCATTGCATGCTATTATTGAGTCTATGGTCTACCAGGCCACCCAGATCTTTCTCCATCACTGACTCCCCCAAACATACTCCCCCTAGACTGAAAGATGCATGCATGTTTTTAGTCCTCAAGTGCATAACTTTAAATTTGTCAACATTAAACCTCATTTGCCAAATAGATGCCCAATCACCCAGTGCATTCAGATCTGCTTGTAGGTTGGAGAAATCCTGTAAGAACTGTATTCCACTACATAACTTGGTGTCATCTGCAAACACAGAAATAGAACTTTTAAACCCCAACTTTGTCATTTATAAATAGATTAAACAGTAAGGGGCCCAACACTGAACCTTGGGGGGCACCACTAACAACCTCAGACCATTCAGAGTATTAATCATTGATCACCACTCTCTGAATACGGTCTTTAAGCCAGTTTTCTATCCAATTACAGATTGAATACTCTATACCTACTGACCTTAAATTATACATTAGCCGTATGTAAGGAACTGTGTCAAACAATGTATTGTATGAAGAGTTTCAACCTCTTAAGAAAATCAACGAAAACCAAAGAATACCCAATCACATGCAAGGGAAAAAAACTGAATTTTTGCTTGCACATGATAGGATAAAGGGAAGATAGCAACGCTTCACTTTGTTAAGCTAGGGGGAAAATTCCATGGTTAAGTAAAAATTACTTTTGCAAACTGAATAGCCTATTGGCCTTTGGTAAATTGACCCCCCTTGCATTAGGTACAGACATATGAAGCCCTACATATAAAAAATTATGGCCTTTATTTTTTTTTGTGCTATCTATAGGACTGCACCATATTTTATAGGAAATGCATACAGGGGTGAAATTCTAGTCTTTTTGATCTACAAGACTACATTTAAAAAAATGAATACACATTATCTGTTTCACTGCTTTCTCTAGCTCTATATATAGATCTATAGATCTATAGATCTATATATATATATCTATATATATAGATCTATAGATATATATATATATTTCTTGTCCATGATTAAGGCATGGTCAAGTTTTTTTAACTTGTAGAAACATACATAGAAAACAGGCTTCAAATACCAAACACGACTGTGCAATGATTTGGCAAAAGAATCAATATATAAAGTGCATATCTCAAAAAACCCCACCTAAGAATGTCCATGCATAGTGTAAACATGATTAAAACAACAACCCAGTCCAAAAATGATATCATTATAACAATTCAGCTGATATACAGTTCAAATAATTCATATGTTCCAATATGACCAGCCAAAAAAACATATCAAGTGTTAGAAAAACTTAATTTGACCACATAATTGTTGGGGAGCTGAGCAAAATAAAGAATACATTGACATAATCACTAAAGTATATACTAAAACATATTAATGGAGCTTCATAGATGCAACAATTTCAGCATATTGAAACCTGCAATGGCCAGTTCACACTAATTGTGGTGGCTGCTGGAACGCACAGTAATTGCAAAACGGACGCATTGCAAAGCATTGCCTGCGTTTCGGTCCAGTTCAAACGCAAAAAAATACTGCATCTTTTTGCGTTCACAATGGACCGGAAAGCAGGCAGTGTTTTGGAATGTGTCCAATCGCACTGCGGTCGGGGGGCATGACGGCGGTTCCATTGACTTCAATGCACCGCCACGCCTTCTCCCGGCCCATGACAAAGGGTGGAGTTTAGTGTGCGATTACTATGCATTCCAAAAGCTACTGCTCTGGAACGCACCACAATTGGTGTGAACTAGCACTAAGAGATGCCCCATTGTCAGCATACAAATAAACCCAGAAGTAATTTTACAAATAGCTCACTTTGTGAACTAAATGCCTCATGTGACCTACAACAGCAACAACTCTCTTTTTGTTGCCTGGTGAAACAAGTCATATTAATGGATTTTTAGAGATCACAATTAGCTTAATTTATAATCAGCATGTGATTACACAGTTCAGTAACATAGATATGAATAAAGATAATTTTTGGTCACAGGTAGAATGGTGACTTTTTTAAATAAACAATTTATAGGTGATTATAGTTCATAAAGTTGGTGGGCATTTTTTGTAGGGACGTTTACACAAACGATCATAAATTTTATGATCAGTGATCATAAAAACTTTGTCAGACTAAGGGGTCTATTCACTAAGCTACCTTAGGCACCCGAGTGAAAGACCGACCTGAAGTGAAGTGAGCCGAACCATCGGGTGGCTTCAGGTCGGCCGAACATGCTCAGCATGTTTGGCCGACCCGGAGTGCCGAAGGAGTTCGACTCAGCCGATCCAACATCTGGACCGGCTGAGCCGAACCTCCGGCAGGCTATTTGCTGCTGTTCGGTCTATTCTCATAGATGCCGAACAGCAGTCTCTCTGTGGGACCGAGCAGAACAGAAAAACAGTTAAAGTAGAAAAATAAAAATAGAAAACGATTGTGCGGAGCTAGCAATGACAGTTAGCTCCGCCCAACAGTTTTCTATTGCTCAGCATGTTCGGCCGACCCAAAGTGCAGGAGGAGCTCGATAGAGTTCAATAGTAAACTAGCATTGTACCCGCCCTCTGCTGATGGACCTGATGGAGAACTGCAGCAGAGGGTGGGTGCAATGCCAGTTTACTATTGGCTATCGCAAATTGAAATAGCCAATAGGAATCTAGCAATGCATTCCTATGGGCAAAAAATGATTATTTTATTTTCTATTCTGACACTGCTCCGTGTCAGAAAAAAGAAAAAAAAAGAAAAAGCAGTGTTTCTCTACTGGGCGGCCGGGAGTGGGAGACTCCCCGAACCCCTCGGGAGAGTTTGCTGTCTGGAGATCAGTGTGCCTGGTTAGCTGGTAACCAGGGACGCTGATCTCTCCAAGTGGCCGGAGCCCAGCGTGCATGCAAGTGGCCGGAGCCAGCAGTGAGATGACGGCTGGCTCCGCCCAGCTGTCAGTTTCGGCTTTCAGCACGGCTCTACTGAACCGAAGGGGTCCTGGGGCCGAAGCGAGCCGAAGGATCGGCCAAAGCTGCGGCTAGATCCTTCGGCTGCTTCATGAATAGACCCCTAAAGGTTACAATGCACAGTACTTTTGTATTTTATTTATTTTTGTATTTTTATTTTTTCCTAGATACAATTGTAACTCTTAATCAGTCTGGTCATGTGATTTTTCAACAGTAAACACGTAAAAAATTTTGATAGCTAGTACGAGTTAGTCACTGGACTTGTTGAAACATATTGAAGATGTTCTGCTGCATAGCTAAACAGCTTCCTCAGCTCTAATGAATGTTAAGAACATACACCAGTTTATATATTCAAAGGCTCATTCTTGTGATGGACTACAACCGCATGTTTGGTTTACTAATGTGTATTGAGATTGTAGGCTATCACAGGAGTGAGCTTGGAGCGGAGGCTATTTTACAACACACACAGGGACTATGGTGAAAAAAGTAGCCCCCCTCCAGAAGGAAGGACAGTGTTGTTATGAATTCAGAGATGATTTAAGGATCTACAGCCGAGTGATAAACAAATAAGCTACATTTTTGTTAATAGTTAAGGTGCTTGAATACATTTTTAAGATTTAACTTCTGAGTTTAGTGTCACTTTAAAGTTGAATATGATTATACAGTATAGGATTTAGGAAATACAAGTCAAGTGCCAAAGGAGACAGTTTTTGAATCTTGGCTGTCAAATATTACAGATAACTGTAAATTAAGTAAACTCATTTTAGTCAGGTTGCACTGTTTTCTGGATAATATTAGCTCACTGATTGCTTTTCCATTTTTGGGATCAGGGTCAGGTTCATTGCACTGGCAGAGACAATACCAGATGAGCTCTGCAGCAAAGGCTGGATTAATACCCCAAAAAAACAAAACCCAGAACCCAGTATTAAATGATTAACCCTATGTATGGGTAAGAGTAGTTTGAGCTATCGGCTATCAGATGACCCTCTACTGTGTATAGCTATACAAAAAGAGGGATCTGATTCAAGAGAATCAGGTCAAGGCAGTACAATAAGGGTCGGATTGCCGAGTTTTGTATAAAAGTATAAAGTTTATTTGAATACTATAAAAAATATTGTGGGTCACTTCACACTTCACCTACTAAATATCACCAGATGACCCTGCTGAGACTTATTAAAAATAAATAAAAAATAGACAAAACACTAATTCAATTCACATGCACACCAAAGCCAGCTGCTTAATCTAGTAATGCCGGTATAGCTCAATGTAAGAGCAAAACAGCACTGAGCGCAGAGGTTTAGGATGAATTACTCAAATTGGATATGATATGTCCATAGATAATGGTTTCTTCTTGTGGTTATTTCCTACAAATCTGAACATCTGATGAAGCCCCGTAAAAGAAGGAGGGGCAAAACGCGTCATGGTAGTAGACGCCAAGCTGTAATCCCACCTGCATGTCAGGTTAAACTACTCCGGCTAAAATCCCAAACAGCGCTGTTTGCGATCACACTGCAATTCTTCTCTTCAATCAGATCCCTATTTTTGTATGGATTAATACCCCCTGCATTGTATGTAACGCATGTTGATGCACTTGAGTTGATGTGCATTGACTTGCATTTTTAGCATGTATTAATGTGCTTTTCTTCACAATAGGAGCCATACAATGTTTTTAAATCTTAAGACATGTTTTTGCAGCATGTTGCAATGCATTTTAGCACATTGCACTACATTCAAAGACATTTTCCATATCCATCTACTGCACGCCAATGTAGCATATTGGTGTGAGCTTGGCCTATTGGAAATAATGGATTTTGGCTTGCCATTGCATTGGGCCTGAGTTGAGCAATGCAAGCGATTGCACGTGTTGTGAATGGGCCCTGGGTGTCACACTTACAAGAGTAAGTTCCCTATGTTGGCCAAATTCACTAAAGGGTGAAATTATTTCACAGGTCTTACTTTAGCCTGTTTTTACATGCTAATTTTTTTTAATTGAACCTGATTTATTGAACATTTAGCACTCAGTTAACCACACAATTTTTTTGCGCCTGTAAAATGGGTGTGCAAAACAATTTGCTTGTGAATTAGTGCACGTGCATACACATTCACCATGTACATTTTGCAGCTTTTTGCCCTGTCAGCAGAAAGGCTGTGAATCACGGTGGGAAAACTGGCAGTAGCATTGGCAGGTCACTGAATGATGTGATTGATGTTGGATGATGTTTATTTTATAATTAATTTTTTTTAATAAAGGGCTTTTTCATGGTGTCTGTGTGTTTTATTTATGAATTTACTTTTTTTTTAATGAGTACCAAGGGGTACTCATTCACGTTGTGGGTTGGGCCAGAAGGGGCAGGTTGAAGGGGTGGTTTCCAGATTATGATATGTCCCCTGCCCTGCAGATTCACATGTTCACCTAGTTAGGGATGTGGGGATGCAGCATCCCCCAATGTTGTGAGCATGTGGCCTGTAATGGTCAATTAGGGGGAATTTGCAAACTTGCTGCCACACCCTTTCCTGGCCAGCCAAACTGTATGCCTGGATAAGGGTCTGGTATGGATTTCTGGGGCGCCTCATGAATTTTTATTTGTTGCTCTTTGCCGTAGCCTCCCCTCTAAATAAATACTAGATCTATACTCAGACAGGTGACCAGGAAATGAAGGGTCAGAGAGTGTGCACCCCCTAAACTTACCCGGCCATGTGCCTGCAAAAAAATCCACACAAGGCATTTATTCTAGATAAGGGTGTGATGGATTTTTAGGGAGAACCCATGCATTAAAATAACAAACAATAATGTAGGGTGACCCAAAAATTTAAGCTAAGGGGTCCCCCAGATATTCAGCCATACATAGTAACCCTTATGATTATCCTAATAGATGTTATGATCTAGGACTTCTAGATTCTTGAGGTCGGCAGCTTCTCCAGGCCAAAGGACTTCCACTGTCTCTTTGGTATGTGACTGAAAATATCAGAGATTGAAGCACCATACCACAATGTAATCAACCAGATACAGGTTTATTCCAAAGAAAGATAAAAGAATTCATCCCATAAAACCACAATCGGCAAACAAGTGGTAAACAATAAATGTCAAACTAAAATAGAGTCTATAAAAAATAAAGTGTCAGGATGTCATACAGACCCTTTTTTCAAGTAAATGCATCTAGAAAAATGAAAACAAAAAACAGAACACAAAACCTAGACTAAATGTTAAATAGTGCATACTGTTTGTTAAATCAAAGTGCATGGTGCACACTGTTGCACATGTATAATATGTATGTTGTTTGGGGGGTCTTTGGTAAAATATCAGGGGTCTAAATAGACCCCTAATATTTCCCCTGTGAAATAGAAAAAGAAATTGAGGACACAGAGACCCCAATCTCTTTTTCTGCACCATCAGCACTGAATTAATGGAAAGCACTCAATACAGAGGCTTCCCAATCATTCACAAACTCGAGATAATAAATATTTTCTATCAACCAGTTATGAATGGATAGAAGCCTCGGTACTGAGCTGCTTCTCCCCAGTCAAAAACTCATAATTGAACAGGAAGTGATGTAAAGCACTTCCTGTTCATTCATAACTGGGGATGTATAGTACTCTGTGTGCCCAGTTGTTTACAAACATTGGAGTGATCAGCTATCACTCCAGTGTTTGTGCTGCACACAGAAAATTGGAAAATATCACAGATTTTTCTTTTAAATGATGCAGCTGTGTGCTGCGATCAATGGGCAGCTCCAAAAACAGAGGGTAAGCAATAAATGGTTGCTCTGCTTTCAGCACCCCAAACTTTAAATAGACCCTGTTAACATAAAACTAAAATAGAAAAAAACACAAAAGAAATTAAAATCCCCAAAATACCACTGCTTGTAAAAAAAGGTGCATTGTGTTTATTAGGAAGCCTTGATGCTAAAAGAAAAAAAAATCAGCCGCAAAATTAAATGAAAAGCAAAAACGCCAATAATAACAAAAAAGGCATTGGTTGACTAAAAAGGTTGTATTCAGAATTACATTCCATTTTCCAAACTGACCCTAATTTCTCCAGTATGTCAGCTTTCCATATGCTTTCCCTACAACAGCTTCCAATTTTCTGACACTGGCTGCTTTGTGTTAAGCCAATAAAATTATAAATTATACAGCAATGCTAAATACTACCACCAGCTTTAGGGGACCACAAATCCCAGCAATACAATATACAGCAATGCAGAATAATACCATCAGCTATGGAGATCTACAAAACCCAGCAATACATTATACATCAATTTAAATTAGATTAATTTAAAACATTGGCTATGGCTTTTCTTACTTCCTCCTCTACACCTGTTGGGCAGGTGCACTTCTCCCCTGAGTTCTGATATCAATCCACACTCTGATGGCCCTGTGCAGGCCAGAACTAAAACTTAAGGATGAAGAATAGTACCCTCTCTTCTGCTATCAATTCAGCAGGGGGCCTGGGGACATAGGGGCCTTTAACATAAATTGCTGGAGTGGGTGCCTGGGACTGGGACCTGCTGCTGTAGCCTATAATAGAGCCCCTCTCTGTCCCCGGGCGGTACAAGAGAGCCTGCTCTACTGCCCTAGAGGCCACAAGGCCCCCATGAGTGCGAGGCCTTAGTTGACTGCCCAAACTGGCCTAATTAAAGAGCTGCCTCTGCCTTAGAATCATGCTGCTACCTGTCATGCAATAAAGATCATGAGCTTTTTTTGGGGGGGGGGACAAGCATTTTTGGCCCCATAAATGTTTTAGTATGTTTTATGCACCTACCAACTGATCTCCACCAAGGAACCTCAGGCCTGTGAACAAAATGGAGGATTCAGGAATGTCCATGCTAGATGTGGAGACATTCATCCTCCTGGTGAGGACCCACAAGAACCTCTAAGATGCCAGTAATGAGCAATACAAAAACTGTGACAGCAGAGGGCCTGGGAAGAAATTGGGCATGAACTTTTCCTGCATTGGAAACATCACAGAGAAAAATAAGGAAGCATATACATTGATGATTACAGCATATAATGTCACACATGATACTGCTTTCCACTGGCCAAAACCATGTCTGAAGCTTAAAAATACATGCAAAAAACTCTCTCCACCAATTAAAACATGACAGCATTAGGTTTAATTGATAAGTTAAGTGACCATATATTTTGCTAAGTGAACAGCCTCTACTCCTACAGTAAAAAACAACAACAAAAAAACATGGTTTTGGGGAGCAGTGTGTATATGTATACAGTATGTGTGTGTATATGTGTGTATATATGTGTGTGTGTATATATATATATATGTGTCTATACATATATATATTTAGCACGCATATATAGTCAAAACCTATGCTTATGTTATATAATAAAGTTTTGGGCTATATGTGTTGACAGCACCATTTAAAATAATCTTAAAATTCAAGTTAATAGATTGAAGGATCATATACAAGTGTCATTCATTATACTCATTCTACCATTCACTGTGGCCTCGAAATGTAATGTACTTGCAATTGTTTTCCAGAATGCTAAATGAAAATGTAGCATTCTTTATTTGTAAAGTATTTGCTGGGGGACACACTCCATCCACTTAAGGAAAGTTCATTCATCAAAGTCTTTTTTGGCAAATTTACAAATCCCATCTTATCCCCAGCATCCTGCATGAAATTTATGAAATGATATCCACGTGAAAACCTGTGCATGCCAAGATTTGCATTGTAATTTCCATGCCTTTAGCAAGCTATGAAACTGATCTATCAAAGGCATACTGGAAAAATGTATCACATGGAGCATTATCATGCAGATTTCTTTCTTAACTTAACCATTTTGCCTTCTGGAGACGGCAACCCACCAATGCAGCAGTGCCGTCCGTCCGTTTTTTTACAACGGGCGGACGGCAAGTGGTTAAAAGTAAAGAGCACTTAAAAAAATTTAAATTAAAAATCAAATGAAACAAACGACATATAACTAGGCTGAAAAGCTATAGTCGTTCATGGATAGGATATAAAAAAATAAAAAAAAATATACAATCTTTAGGGTTTCAAAGTTTTTATTGGCTTTCATAAGATAAAGCAAGTTTTAAAACAGGCTTTTAACATATGTGTAAAAAAAAAAAAAAGGAAAAACAGAAAATTTAATATTTCTGAAGTCGGCCTTGATTCCCCGCATCCCCCCGTCCTTCAATGGACCATCAAAGCTATCACCAGAAGAGGACAACCTTCGACTTGGCCCCTGCCCACATTTACCTCCAGGGGCTCACCCTTCCATTCACTCGGTTTTAGTTTTGAGGGTGCGAGGCCTCACAATCTGGATATAGCTACTTTTGCTATATATACACTTATGGAAAACTTTTTAATGTACAAAAAGGAAAAATGCAAACGGAAAGGAACAGACAAAAAAAAAAGAAATCATATTATATAAGGAATAAAGGCGTAAATTATAGTTTCCTGGGTTCTGAGCAGCAGACACTATATGCTTAAGCTAGGGCTTCGGAAATGATGCTATATGCATTTGAGATTTCTTGGTATTTCAGTCAGGGCTCCCATACTGCTTCAAATTCTGCGTAGCTATCCTGCAAGATGCTATATAATTTCTCATGGATCATGATCCAATTTACTTTAGATAGTACTAGAGAGAATGGAACCTTTTCAGCTTTCCAGGACCGGGCTATTGATATCTTAGCCGCCAGGAAGAAAAAGGATGCGAGTTTTCCCTGCGTTCTGGAGATGTCCGGGATTGGTTTATTTAGTAATACATACTGTGGATTTCTTGGAGTATGGACCCCGAGAATCCTCGAAAGCAGGGCAAACCGCCTGTTGCAGAGGGGTCGTAATCCTGGACACAGCCAACAGACATGTAGCATGGTGCATTTCTGTTTACAGCCCCTGAAGCATAACGAAGTAATGCCTGGGCCCATGTTCGCCAATTTTGCTGGTACAAGGTACCATCGAGAGAAAACCTTGTAATTAGCTTCTAAGAGAGAGACATTTAATAGTCCCTTAGTTGATCTTTTAGAGCACTGCTGCCAATCTTCTAGGGGGAGTAGTGTACCTATTTCTGCCTCCCAAGCAACCATGTAATCCGTTTTGGTGAATGATCCTAGTTGTGCATCATAAATCAGGGATGTACCTCCCCTTTGTCCAATCCTCCTAGGCTCCACCGTTCATATTGTGTTAACAGCGGGGCTCCAACCTCGGGAATATGTAGGGTGTGTAGGAAATGACTAATTTTGTCTAAATCTAAAATATTCAGAATAAGGCATCCTGAGAATATTTAGGCAGTAGTGGTATGTGACTGGTTTATGGAGTTCAATAAAATCCCCGATCCATTACAATCCTTTATCAATCCACCATTTAAATGTTTTTATCTGTAATCCTGGCATAAAATTAGCATTTTCAAATAGGGGCGTGAGGGGGGTGTGTGAAGAGACCATCCCCTTTTTCTTTCTGATCTGATCCCATAAGGCCAAAGAATGTGTTAAAGATGGCACCAAATTTTTTGGCCTCTGCTTGGATTTCATCCATTTAAGTGCCTCGATAGAGGGGCCTTTATGCGGGCTAACTTCTATCCTGACCCAGTCAGGAATAGCTGACTTGGAGTATATAGATGATAATTGTGAGATTTGTGCCGCCCTATAAAAAAGGAGCAAATTTGGTACCCCTAAGCCCCCCTGGTTTTTGGGTTTGAAAAGGGTGTTTCGTGAGATTCTTGTTTTTTTCCCCCCCAAATAAATTTAAAGATAGTTTTCTGAAAATTAATAAGTTCCGTCCGTTGAATCAGGATTGGTAGTGTCCTAAATAGGTACAGAACTTTAGGGAATAATGTCATTTTAATTGAATGGATTTGTCCTATCCAGGAGATGTTATATGTAGTCCATCTAATCATATCTTCCCTTAGAGATTTATATAGTGGGGGAAAATTTACCATATAACTTTTAGTGTAGAGGGGGGTGAGTTTCACTCCCAAATATTGTAGGAAGTCTGTACGCCAATTAAATGGGAACGAGTTTTTAAGGCCCGACCAGGTTTCAGCTGAAAGATTAATATTTAGTGCTACTGACTTGGAGGCATTCATTCGAAGTCCTGATATCTGTGCGTACTCTTCCAACAGTGCCATAATGTTGGGTAGTGACACCAGTGGAGAGGTTACAAATAGCAGCATATCATCCTCGAACAAGGCGCATTTATGTTCCTCTGAGAAGCATTGTATCCCTTTAATATCTAAGCTATTACGGAGAAGTATTGCCAAGGGTTCGATTGCTATAGCGAATAATAATGGCGAAAGGGGGCATCCCTGCCTAGTGCCCCTTCGAATTTGAATAGGGTCTGAGAGATAGCCTTGTAGGCGAATCTGCTCTGAAGGGGAGGAGTAAAGAGCATTTACTAGATTAAGAAATTTGGGTCCAAATCCCCAGGATTTGAGAAGTTGTACCAGATATTTCCAGGAAACCGAGTCAAATGCTTTTTCCAAGTCTATGGATAACAACATCCCTTGTTGGGGAGGGGTGTCATCCCAAGGGTGATTAAGCAATGCAATTAG
>NW_017306469.1:77490-85001 GCF_000935625.1 Nanorana parkeri | reverse complement strand
ATCCTGACCCAGTCAGGAATAGCTGACTTGGAGTATATAGATGATAGTTGTGAGATTTGTGCCGCCCTATAAAAAAGGAGCAAATTTGGTACCCCTAAGCCCCCCTGGTTTTTGGGTTTGAAAAGGGTGTTTCGTGAGATTCTTGTTTTTTTCCCCCCCAAATAAATTTAAAGATAGTTTTCTGAAAATTAATAAGTTCCGTCCGTTGAATCAGGATTGGTAGTGTCCTAAATAGGTACAGAACTTTAGGGAATAATGTCATTTTAATTGAATGGATTTGTCCTATCCAGGAGATGTTATATGTAGTCCATCTAATCATATCTTCCCTTAGAGATTTATATAGTGGGGGAAAATTTACCATATAACTTTTAGTGTAGAGGGGGGTGAGTTTCACTCCCAAATATTGTAGGAAGTCTGTACGCCAATTAAATGGGAACGAGTTTTTAAGGCTCGACCAGGTTTCAGCTGAAAGATTAATATTTAGTGCTACTGACTTGGAGGCATTCATTCGAAGTCCTGATATCTGTGCGTACTCTTCCAACAGTGCCATAATGTTGGGTAGTGACACCAGTGGAGAGGTTACAAATAGCAGCATATCATCCTCGAACAAGGCGCATTTATGTTCCTCTGAGAAGCATTGTATCCCTTTAATATCTAAGCTATTACGGAGAAGTATTGCCAAGGGTTCGATTGCTATAGCGAATAATAATGGCGAAAGGGGGCATCCCTGCCTAGTGCCCCTTCGAATTTGAATAGGGTCTGAGAGATAGCCTTGTAGGCGAATCTGCTCTGAAGGGGAGGAGTAAAGAGCATTTACTAGATTAAGAAATTTGGGTCCAAATCCCCAGGATTTGAGAAGTTGTACCAGATATTTCCAGGAAACCGAGTCAAATGCTTTTTCCAAGTCTATGGATAACAACATCCCTTGTTGGGGAGGGGTGTCATCCCAAGGGTGATTAAGCAATGCAATTAGGTCTATGGCTCTTCTAACCTGATCTTGTCTTCCCCCAATAAAACCTACTTGATCTCGGTGTATATAGTTGCCTAAAAAGCTATTGAGTCTGTTGGCGTAAATTTTTGATAAGAATTTTATATCGTTGTTTATTAGTGAGATTGGTCTATAATTAGCGACTTCCCCTGGGTCTTTGTGCGGCTTAGGGATGATACTTATATAAGCTCTGTTCAGATCCATGTCCAAAGGGGCGCCTGAGTGTACGGAGTTAAAAAAGGCTTCCATACAAGGCGCCAGGATATCTATAAATTTTTTATAATAATTACTAGGTGGCCCATCTGGACCTGGAGCCGAATTCGATTTTGCCGTATTGATTGCTAATCTAATTTCTGAAAGGGAAATCGGGGCTTCCAGGATTAGTCTGTGTTCAGCTGATATTACTGGGGCCCCATGGTCTTTAAAAAAACCTTGGTTTCTGCTTTGCTACTATCCCTGATTGTGTCTCATATAATGAAGTATAGCATGTGGGGAATTCCTCAAGTATCTTTATTGGGTTTTTGTGTATAATCGCCTGACCTACATCTAATTTTAGGAATTAGGAGGTTGCGCGGTTTTACATTCCAGGCTGATTTCCCGCATGTTTACATTCCAGGCTGATTTCCCACTCCTGTGCGCTGCCTAGCAGCAGGCACAAGCGGGGCGTGATGGGATGTTTGAAAACGCTCACCCGCATTCAAGAAGCCGATGTCCGGCCGTTTAATTACAACGGCCGGAGAGCAGGTGGTTAAGCTTGACAGAAACCTGCAATAAAACGAAGGAACCCCCTTCCCCCTAGTAACCTTCTGGTGCTTAAAGTGACATTAACGGATATGTTATTCCCCTCCACCAATGTTCGTGTAAGGACTTACCTTGAATCATGCCTCTTAATCTGATCATCTTCTTCTTTAGTGGTCTCTGATCCAGCGCTGACTCCTCTGTCCTCCTCTCCTCTGACAACCCACGGAGTCTGTGCGGGTGCACGCTGCTATATAGACTTACCTTGTGTCTCTCCTCCTCTCCCAGCCAAACATCTAAACTGAGTATGCGCCCTCCCCAAGATCCGAGACTCTTCAGGTGTTTGGACGGGAACGCATGGCGAAGACACAGGTAAGTTTAAACCTGTTTTGAAAAGGTTGGGTTTTTAAAAAAAGTTTTTTGCATATACCCACTGCTTGCTAGCAGTAGATCTCATAATCCACTTTGTATCAGGCATGCAATAGAACCCCTTAGTCTTCTATGGGTTGTTTCCCAGGGTCAATACACCTTGGCCATTGTGTGAGCAATAGACTGTCCTTTATGTTGCTCCTGGAAGCTGTATTGTGCAACAGGGGAGACCTACCCTCTTGATGGAAAAATATGTTTTGTGTTTGCCCTTAAGCTCCCTGGTGGTCTGATTATGCAGGATTTTAGCATGCCAAAGCAGTACATTGTTTTTTATGGCAATTTGTTGTTTTATATTGTAGGCCTGTAATTTTTAGTAAATCTTAGGAATAACTCACCTAAATCTGTCCAAACAAGAGTTCAGTAGACATTGCAGGTAGGATAAAGTTTGAAACACAAAATCATAAATTATAATATAAGAAATAATTATAAGAAATTATAATATAAATAATTATTTAAAAAAATATAATATAATAATTACAAAAATGGTCCAGTAAATGGGAATTCTGGGGGCGCTGCCTGATCCGTACCACAGTCAATAGAGTACAGTAAAAGTGCAGGCAGGGCACTGGACAAAGCTCTAGGGCCAAAATTGAAGTGAAATAGTTTGATAAATATATGTAATTATAGCAGATTACATTGTATTCTGTGTATTCTGTGTTAATGTCATTTTTTCACTTTTAAATTTCCCGCCGCCTCCGCCCCCCGCTGTGATGCCCAAAAACGAAAGTGAATGCCGGCATTGGCCGGGCGAACACAGCAGAGGACCCCGCGGGCTCGCAGGGACAAGGTAAGTGACACTTACTCGGGGGTTACTGCTCTTGGTACTGAAAATTAACCCTGAGCCACACTCAGGAATACAGCCAGGGAGGTTAATAAAACTGCATTTTACTTGCATTTCCTGACTACAGTCGAGTGTCCTTACACAAGATATACAAATTTATCACAGTTAGAAGCCACAACTCTGTCTACTTTAGGAACATCAATTTTAGGTCAAAGAACCAACAAATACATTGCATTTCAGACTATGTCAAACCGGAGCTTAAAAATTAAGCAAACAGTAAGATTTAAATGTGCATTTTACAGTAAAGAGAAGTCCACAGATGTTATATTTCACCTAAGCAATTTCTTATGCTCTGTTATTTGCAGGAATAATCTGCATATGTCATTAGCAAGCTACAGCACACATATATCCATACACTATATACATAAAAGCAAAGGTAAACTATGTAATATATTGATATTAAGCAAATTATACTCTTAAAAATAAAGTAATTTAATTACCAATACATGAATTTTTAGACATTTTTAGTGCATCATTCGCTTATAGGGAGAGGTGAGCGTGAGAACAATTATTTCTATTCTTAGCATCTTTACATAAAGCAGTTTTATCATTAACAATAACAAACTCTTGTCATATTTTCAGTCATTAAGATGTTCTCACATGTGTTTTATGTCCTTCTATATCTTAATGTTTGTGGGCTATGTTTTTCCTTAACTGAGTAAAATACACATTGGTAACAGCAAAATCAGCAGTGAAGAGGAGTATGGGATGGAGACCTACAATTCATGGTTCCTAAATGCTTGGTACTGTACATCTGAGTTAAATAAATAACACTGTATCCTTTTCCTTTCAATATCATGCTATAGCTTCACTGGATCAGTCCTCTGAGGCTGATTATGTACACACTGTCTTTCAACTCTGCTTGATAAATCATCACCAAATTACTCAAAGTATTAGACTGAACAAATATTCTATTTGAAGGTAACTGATAAATAGCTTTAGTACATATTGGTCAAGTTTCTATGCAGCAGGGTTTCAAGGATCAGTGCACAGCTCATTTAAATTCCAGAAATGAGCCGTGGGACTTGTCTTGGTGGATGAGGACAAGTTAGATTAATGGTTTATCAAGAAGAAGATGATAGAGTCATGGGCTGTTTTTGTAGTTATTGGAAGCCTTGGCCATAGTTCTTGTTCTCGCTCCTTTCTTCTTTTCTTTGCAAACATGTACATAGTAATTCTATGTTATGGAAACTGAGAAACTATTCAGTCATAGAAATACAATATCACACTTCTATAATTAACTTTAAATTAACCTGTCAAAAAGAAACATGGGATTTGCCATTGCTGACTTGGTTTTGAAAGTGTATGCTCCAAAATTGTCATTCATTTTCTTCCTTTACTATTTGGTTAGTCACTGACCTCTAACAAGCATTTGAAAAGTTGTCGGGAGACTAAAGTAAGGTACACACACAGTGCATTTCAGTCGAATCAGCAGGAATTGGCTGAAATGTACTGCATTAGTGACCTTATTCCATCTGGAGAAGTTGATTCTTAGATCCTTAGAAAAAGGAACATGTTGAAAAATGTGTGGTTGAATGGAGCACGCAGCCAATCAGCTTAAAGCTCCGTTCAGGTATTCTGACAGCAGCCAGTGGAGCAGAGACCCCAGATACCTGAACTGAAAACTCCACTCTTAGTGCCATGAGACATAAGACAGCGAGAAGATTATCAGTGCATGATGAGTGCAATTGCCCATAGCGGTGCAGGCAAAATTAGTCCAGCAGCCTTTATGCCAAAAATGTTGCCTACGGATGATGTGAAAGACTGTCTACCTTTAAGGAGTTTACTCTGTAAGAGGCTTGGCCTAAAGACCAGTGGTCAGAGTTCCTACAGTTCATTCTACTGGTGAAGTTTTATGGAAAATTTAAGCAGGTAATCTGCAAGGATTGAGGATTCAGCTTAACTGGGAGAGACAACAAGCTTCAGGTGAGAAAGAGCCATCTCCTATAGCAACGAATAAGTGTGTGTCCCCGTGGAGACCAACGTTCCAGGGGAGATGTGGCTCAGCGATTCCCGACAGGAAGTGAGTGAGTTTCAGCCTTCCAGGAGTCATCAGGAGGTATGTCCCTTAACAAAGAGTCAGCCAAACCATGCCTGGCATGTAGCCAATGAGGGCATGGTGTGGTGGCCTCCCTAAGCTATGGATCACCAGTGGAAAAAATGCTTGGCATAAAGTTTTCACCACAACCCCAATTTCATTTGTAAAAATGTCTTTTCTTGCCCCTGGCAACAGTGAGGAAAGTTCTGTTGAGCCTACAGGGAGTGTCAGAGAGTCCGTGGAGCCAACTTAGTTTGTCCTTGAGCCACATGAGTAAAATCGCAGGACAAAGAGAAGCGGAGAAAATGACAGAGGTGTTTCCAGACCCAGTGTACTTTTGAAGATTCAATATATAAACTATGTGCAGCACTCCAATTGATAGAACACTGAAAACACATCAATAATTGTGATCAAAACAATAAAACAGAGTTTCAGTCTTAGGATTGTCTGGGAGAAATGTTCAGGAGCTTAGGTCTGAGGCCTGAGGTGTTAAAACAGCAATGTATGTGGCAGACAATAGATGTTTTAACACCTCTCCCTGGGCAGGGTAATAACACCTCCTAGACCCCAATTATGCAAATGCATCAACGCCTGGTTGTGACTAACAGATTATGTGGATTGGAGCAACATTCACCATATTTATTCCCAGATAATTTTTTGTACAAGTCATTCTGAATTGAGAAAGCTGGTCTGATGACCAGTGAAACGTCTTCAAGAAAAATACAGCAAGTCCAATTGCCTTGACTTATTTTTTACAGATATACCATGACCTGGATGAATGAGAACCTTCACAGACAGAGTGAGACTTGCCTCTATACAGTGCATTGTATACTGGGGCGGCAAGAGCTAAACATGCATGCGCAAATAGGATTTTTATTTTTAATGATGAAAATATCAATGTGATGTTTGCTGTTGCTGGGAGTGCACCTGTGTCATGTAGACAAAAGGCTGAGCTAAATGTGGTCAGGGTGACCACCAAGTAAAAGCTGTTATGTTCCCTAGCAACTGTGTCTAGCTCAGCAGAGCTGCAAACCTCCAAGGAGCTTGGTTTGTCGAATGCAGAGGTTACTCAGGACAGCTATGGTCCTAACCTGAAAAGCTTGAACGTGTTTAATGGAAAACCACAGGCTCAAGCTGAAGCGATTACTCATAGGTTAAAGGCAGAGCAGCAGGCTCACAGTGATAACATTGTGGTTGCTCAACTTGCTGTGTTTAAAAATGTGATATCACAATGTGGTATGGTTAAAGATGAAATGCACAAATTGTTTACTGTTCTTCTGTGTCTCTTTGGACAGATGGGTTGGTGTTGCAAAATACCTTTTATTGGAGCACAGATAAAAATAGATTTGGATAGTTTGGCAAAAATGTATTACCTATAATGCATAAGGACTCATATGTGCAATAGTGGGACGGAGACTATCTCTTCAGTTCCAGATCAAGGGACTGCTAGGCAGCTTGTAGAAGATGGCATGCTTGTGGCAGCAACTTATCTCCCTCACAAGATGGAAGGGCTGAGCAATATAGAATTTGAGCCCATGACCCACAAAAGGGTTAGAAACAATGAAATGCTGCCAAACAAAGAGGTTACCGAAAACCTGGTTGCATATAATGAATGTCAGCAGTCATAGCAGCTATTGCTATTATTATACAGGATTTATATAGTGCCAACAGTTTGCGCTATTGCTCCCCTCACGGCCTTCAGTAAAATCAGCAGAGGAGGGGACCTGAAAGGAAACTTTCTCTCTCAGGTCCGCTTCTCTGTGACTGACAGAAGGCTGTGGTCGGAGCAATAGCCAGCTTGCTATTGTACTTTAAAATAGCCAATAGCAGAATGACTGCCTCCCACTGCCTTCTGTCAGTCCCATAGGACTGGCAGAATATTTCTGGAGACGCACAAATTTGGTACTGTGGGACACTTGGAATCTAGTCTACAATTATATGAACATCAATTTTTTTTGTTTGGAGTCTTCTTTTGTCACTTTTTAGCAAATATTTATTGATCACGACTCTGATATTTGGATCATTAACTAAAATACACTCTTTTGCACAATATATGAACATATACTGTATACTGTGTATATAATTCTTTTATCAAAAGTTTTTTGGAGTTGGATTTTGCACTTTTTATAATAGTATTGCATACATCATGTTGATGCACTAAGCATTGGATTTGATGTATTTGAGTGTTTTTTTATTTTGCACTATAAGAACAGGATTATGTATTATGCGCTTTTAACCTCTTGCCGTCCGCCCGTAGTAAAAAAACGGACGGACGGCACTGCAGCATCTGCGGGTTGCCGTCTCCAGACGGCAATTTTTTTCTGCTCGCGCTCGCCCCCTAGCGGGCACGCACGGGCAGAAAAGACCCGTCCAATGCGAACACCCGGTACCGGGTGTTTAACATATAGGCGATCAGCGGGTCCATAGCCTGCCGATCGCCTATATGTGCTCGTTCGCGGCACCGTTTTTCCGCCCCC
>NW_017306469.1:48954-76746 GCF_000935625.1 Nanorana parkeri | reverse complement strand
AGCGCGCAAAAATTACAATTGCGCTACACATGTTACATATCGCCGCGAACGTCGCAGTGAGAGCAATCATTTTAGGGCCATCAATCACTGATAACACTAAACTGATGAGCGGTAACAGCTTTTAAAGCGCCGCCTAGGGCCAATTTTGGGTATTATCGTTTTTTGAGGTTTCGCGCGCGCACGCAATTTTAAGGCTTGACATGTTTAGTGTCTTTTTACCCGACGTGACCCCATCTTTTATATTTTACCAAAAAATTGGGTAATAATAAATGTTTTATCATTTAATATAGGGGAAACTGTTTTTTTTTTTAAATTTCGGTAATTTTTCCTTATTATAGTAAAAAAATAAAACCCCCAGTGGTGAATAAATACCACCAAAAGAAAGCTCTATCTGTCCCCAAAAAAGGGTATAAAATTCATTTCAGTACAGCGCTGCATGACGGAATAAATGTCAGTTAAAGTACCGCAGCGCTGAATACTGAAAAATGGCCTTGATGGGAAGGGGGTTTAACACCGCGGATGTCAACTGGTTAAAAGGAATATCTTTGTATATAGTGTTCTTGTATTGGTAGTGCTGAGCATGTTTTTTTCTATACGCCCGGGGGGCCTATTTGCATTGGGGTACCCCTTTAAGGGGGTAGCCTGCCCCCCCACCCCACCTGCAGTGTGATCAGACGTGTGGCAAAACATAGCCTGCGTTCCGTTCCACTGCAAACACAAAAAATAGAGCATGCTAGACTGCTAGCATGCAAAGACTCAACACAAAATGACAGCTCCAGCCTGAATCTAAACAAATGTGGGGAGCGAGCTGTGACATCACAGGGATTGTTCCGCCCATTTGACATTCTGAGATGAGGTGTCATAATACTATGCATATGACACCTCATCTCACAGACGCGAATGGCTCCCGAATGCTATTATGTTATATGACAGCTCAGAATGTCAAATGGTTGGAAGAAGCCCTCTCCATTTGTTTACATTCGGGCTGGAGCTGTCATTTTGTGGTGAGACTTTGTCGGGTGTTGGTGAGTCAGTGGGCATTGTTCATCATGATTTACGCTGGATTAAATGGATGGATCCATTTTTTCTTTAATAAAGGAATTGTCAAAAACTGACTCTTTGGGTTTTTTTTCAATTAAAGGAATTTTTCAAAATGTGTTTACAGTATTTACATTTACTTTGAACCCTTTAGTGAATGAGTAGGGGTACATGTACCCCTTACTCATTCAAAAGGGGGGTGATGACATCTGGGTGCCCCTTAATTAAAGGGGTACCTCGATGCAAATAAGCCCTCAACCCATTTCCTGCCCTGCTGAGCCTGTTAGGCAACGCCCCCAGAATTCCCATTTACTGGACCATTTTTTAATTATTTAATTATAATTTTTTATAATTATTCATTATATTTGAATTTCTTAAAATTGTGAAAAAGTGTCAGGTAGGGCACTGGACCAAGCTCTAGGGACAAAATTGAAGTGAAATAGTTTGATACATAAGTGTAATCATAGGAGATTACATTGTATTGTGTGTATTCTGTGTACATTGCAACTTTTCACTTTTGAATTTCCCGCCGGCTGTGACGCCCGAAAACGAAACTAAAAGTTAGATGCCGGCATCTGACTTTTAGTTTCATTTTCGGCCGCGTACAGCAGAGGACGCCGTGGGCTCGCAGGGACAAGGTAAGTGTCACTTTTCTCTGCAGCCCCGAGTCTGGCTCGGGGTTACCGCTCCTGGTATAGAAAATTCACCCCGAGCCAGACTCGAGAATACCGCCAGGGAGGTTAAGGGTCTGGTAGGAATTTTAGGTGGGACCCAATGCCCCCCCATTTTTGTTGGTGGGGTTCCACCTTAATATTCCTAACAGAATTTAGGGGCCTCATATGACGTTTGGGGGAATCCCATCCATTTTTTAATTTTTTTTAGCTTGGGGGGGGGTCTCTCCTAACATTCCTTCCAGACTTAAAGGGTCTGGTATCAATTGATGGGGAACTTCACACTTTTTTTCTTCTGCAGACTGTAAAAAAAAAGAAAACATAATTTTTCTTTCCTTTTGTGTAATGTCACTTTTCTGCAATGAAAATTAATTCGTAATGAAAATGTGTACATACTACCATTAATATAATTAACGAAAATTCGCATTTCGTCCGAATCCCGAGAAGAATTGACCTTTGGACCCGAATCTTGAAAAACAAAAACAATGAAAAATCAGAATGAAAATTAAACTAAACAATTTTGTTTGCTGGCGTACATGGCTATTGCCTTGCCTGGCACACATCCTCAACCTGGTGGTCCAGTAATGTCCTGCTACAGGCTAGAAGAGTGTGCGGCCACTTCAGGCAGTCATATCCAACAAATGTTAACCTGGACAAAATGCAGAAAAAACACAGGCTGCCTGCTAACCCCCTGATATGCTATATGCCAATGCATTGGAACTCGATGTTGGCCATGCTGCAGTGGCTGTTAATAAGTATTAATATGGGTCAAGGACAGGCTCTGGTAATCTGTGTTTTTCTCACTATGCCAGTGGCTCCTGATTCAAGTGGTGTGTACAGTCTTGTCAGAGTTGTCCCAGTGGTGTGTCTGCTTGACACCAAGGACTCGGGTCACTCTGCTGCTGCACATTTGTGGCAAATGTGCTCATTTATGCTGCAGTGCCTCTGCAAGGACCCAAGAATACGGCTCATAAGGAGAGGGGCCATTACTGGTTTGTCACCTGTCTGGATCCCCAGTACAGTGGGACATGTTAGATTTCATCTTGCTATCACAAAGAGAACAAAACATGTGCCACTTGGAAAAGGTGCTTGTTCACCTTTCCAGAGAGTGGTAGGATCCCTTTTATAACCAAAATGTTTTCTTTAACTCTGGCCCCCCAAATTTATTTTAACCTTACAGCATTACCATCACCTGCACCACTCCTGGACTGCCACCATTACCAGATCCTGCCACCAGTAACAGCGTCTTCTACTGCTATGGGCCTGAAACCCTAATCATCCTCTGGTCCCTCCCTTTGGCACCGTTAAGGCACCACACAATGTTTTTGCAGCTGCTTTTCAGGGTTATTTTATCTGCAGAGTCAATCCTGCGTTGTGTATCCAATGTTTATGATGTATTCTGGTGACCAAGCACTAGCAAGGTGCCACACACAATGTTTCTGCAGCTGGTTCTCAGCTTTAAAATGTAAATTGTTTGTTGATGGCAAAATCATGTTCTCTGTCTCCTGTTTTTTTACCTATTATAGTGCTCCATCAAGCAAGAATATTTCTGGATATTGTCACTCTGAAATAGTGTTCTCTTTCTTCATTAAAACCTGCCTGGGCTGTACCCATTGAATTGTGGCATAGTCAGTAAAATATTTTGCTTATTTGTTTGGGTAGAATCATACACTCTAAGTTTAATGTTTTGGTTAAAAGCTGACTGTTGCCCCCCCTGTTCCACCTCCCAAAAGCACTTAAATACATGTTATGCACTTTGTTTTTTGCATTGGTACATGTTCACCATGGCAGTGCCCAGTTTCCCACGCTCTGTTTGACAATCAATGCTTATTGGCATTACAAATTATCTAAATTGAATTTCAAGGTTTGCAGTTTCCATGAGAAATGGCCTGTAAATAAAACCCAGGCAAATTCACTCATCACTAGTTAATGTGAATAGTGTATCTAAATTCGATTGTTTTTCCTTAATTTTGGATATACAAACTCAGGTTTTATTGCTTCATGTGTTCCCACTAGATAGATTCTCCCTCTCTATTTGTCTTGGTGACCTTTGTCACCAGGTCTGAAAGTGAGAGACAATGTAAAGTTGTGTGTCACTGGAAGACAGAGGGGAAATCTTACAATGAGAACACTTGTTCCTGTGACAACTGTCTAAGGTACTATTTATCTTTCTTTGGAAAGATTTCCTCTTACTTGCTGTTCTGCCTTGAGACCAGTAGTGAAGGAAATTATCTCTAATAGGACAAAAAAAAAACTTGACAAGGACTTTAAACATTGCTTACTTTATCCAAAACCAAAAAATCTTGCGCTTTAGATCTTCTTTAATAAAATTAATAATTTAGTAAATAATACCATAATAGTTAAAACTTTCCTTTCCTGAAATAACCACTAACGTTCAGCACAGAGAAGACACCTAATGTCAATAATGCAAAGAAGTGTTAAAATAAAACTACTAGTCAGCAGTAAATCAAGTACAATGTGTTAGAATGTTTTTGACAGCCCAGAGAAAATTGAAACTTCAGATGGGTTATAAAAAAATTGAACAAATAAAACACCGGGGGTTCATAATGGAAAACATGCATTTTCTTGGAAGACTGGACATAACAGATGCTATCAGAGTGAATTTTTAAGATAAATTGTCCTATGTGGTATGCTTGACCTGAGTCACCCTCTCTTTCTTCCTTCATAAAGTAGAGGCGCTGCTGGACTCTGAAGCGCTTCCAATATTTTGCAAGTTTACAGCTGTTTAAAACCAATTTAAATGTTATTTCTAGTCAATGTCTTGTAAATTATGCCTAGACAAAAGCTTCCTGTAGACTTAGATGGCTCCTGCCCTCCCCCTTACAAAGATTATATTTCATTTTGAATGACCAGCATTCCATATTGTTTGTTGACTTTGGAAAGATTATTTAAACACAAGATGTTTCACGAAAGAGGGACCCTTTGACACACCCTTCATCGGTGTTTTGAGACAGGATAGACACGCCGTGTTTGGTAAAGTGAAATGAACATCCATTGAGTTAATGTGGGACTGATTGGGGATAACATCTTGAGACAATATTTTTTTTTGTATTTGTACAAGTATATACCTAGATATCCCTGGGAAGTTTTCATTGTGTGTAAGATTATTTTGAACAAATTGGCAGAATTTACTGTCGCAATATAATATTTAAAGCTGAAATACTGCTGTAACTGTTTTTCACTTTTGAACCCTACTGCATCATCAATCTTGATTAAAAGGAGACATGCTGAGTGATAGGCACAACAGTGCTTCCTCCCAAAGGTGTACTGTAATGCCCTTTGCCATTGTCACAAAAATCAAGTACGTTCCACATGGTTTCTATTTTTCCCTTAAATTCACAGGATATTTCATTATTCCAAAGTTATGTGTTCTCCTGCATAGAATGAGACGTGTTAATGAATGTGTGATAGCAAACAGAAGTTTGCTCTACTTAAGAGGCTAAAGGAGTAAAGCGCTCTCAGCAGTTTTCACTGTTCCCTCAGTACAAGCTGAAGGAATACATTATTTGTGTATTATTTTGCTGTAGCTTGGAAACTTCCTTGAAAGAAAAAAATAGAAAGTATTCACCTTGCCAAGTGGAGTAAATGTAAAAATCACTTCCAATGAATGAGGCTTTACAATTTGTGAAATCTAAACAGATTGCCATCAAATGTTAATATTCAGCCAAACCTTTTTAGTTTTGTTTTGGCTACAATAGAAAAAGATTTAGGATTTTTATTGCTGTCTCTGTTGGATATATTTAACATCATGATCCTGGTGATCATTGTTTTCAGTACACACAGTGATGGGAAATCTACAATTTTTGACTTTTTTCACTGGAACAGGAGGTGAGGGCAGACAGCAATAAAAACCAGACAGGGGACTTATCCATTACCTACTCCATATAAAACTAAAAGAAAAATGCAGCTTTACATACACTTAAAAAGTACATAATGTAGAAGCTCCTTTTAAATAATTTATATTTATCAGATGGCTATCTAGTATTCAGTCACTTCTAGTATTACTAATTAAGAATTTACCTGTAAATTATATAGGCAATTTCCAGCTGCCATGTATTGATCAATAGGTGTTCCTAACCACTGCAATCTGCTTTGTGAACTGAAAAATGTAGGTATTTTCAACAAATATCTGAATGCATTGCACACAGGAGAAAGTATATCAACCCTCCCCTCCTCCACCCAGCCATTTTGACCAGGTAAAGGTATAGAAGAAGCTTTCTGCTAAAAATAGTCAAGATAGAGCAGCATACCATTCCAGTAAAAAAACATTAGGTAAAATGTACATGCTCCCCTGCAAATCATGCAGACCATGGTTCTCTGTAGAGCAAGCGTTTTCTACTGTCCCTCTGTCTTGTCTACCATGGTGCTCGGAGTCCACTGCGCAGGAGCTTAAATCTCATCCAACCATTGGGGCCACTCGGAATGTTTGTAGACAGTTCTTTACAATGCCTGACGTGTCTTCAGATCCGTCCCCTCTTTTCCCTATTGTGGGTCTTGTAGATCCTTGCTTTTGATCTCTTATTTCTACTGGTTGCTGTAGAGCTGTACACGTTTCGCTGAATGGGCTTTGGCTTACTATGGAGTATTTGGCAACTGATCCTAGATTTCTTGGACTTGATTTTTGTCCGATGTTTCAAATATCACACTTTTTATGCTCTCTTCCACCTGCAGTCAATTTTTCCCATCCCCTTACCATTTTTGAAAAGGAGTGTTCACAGATGGGTTGTCTCAGACATGCCATCTCTCTGATGTACAATATTTTGCTTACCCCACCGGCAGATTACATTCCTCTTTATTTACAGAAATAGGAACGGCACTTAGGGTTAGAACTATCTAGGGCCTAAGTTGACAAAATCCTTTATCACACCCTTCCATCGTCAGTTAACACAAAATCCCATGAATCGGGGGTTTAACTTCTTACCAGGTGATATAGAACCTCTCAACGACCCCACTCCATGTTTCCCTCTGTCCCCGATTGTTGCTGGAGATGTGGCCGTTCTCCGGGAGACCTGCTTCATGTTTTTTGGTCATGTCTTTAATTACCTCTTTTTGGTCATGGGTTTGCAGTATTGTGCAGAGGTTTATGGACCTTGAGATACTGGCAAACCCAGCGTTTCTCCTGATCCATTGCAATTCAATTTCCAAAAATATTTATAAGAAATCCATCTTTCCTCATTTGCTTAATGCGGCCAGAAGCTGCATACCTGCACTGTGGAGACAGACCAAACCTCCTTCGGTATCTTTTTGGCTGCATAAGGTCTGTGAAATTGAATGGATGGAGGATCTCATCTCCTTTGATAGAGGTACACATGACAAGCATTGCCTTAACCACTGGCCGTCCACCCGTTGCAAAAAAACTGACGGACGGCACAGTCACATTGGCGGGTTGCCGTAACTAGACGGCATTTTTTTCTGCTTGTGCGCGCCCCCTAGCGTGCACGGGCAGAAAAAACCCGTTTGATGTAAAGAGCCGTTACCGGCTGTTTCACATACACACGATCGGCGGCTCTATAGCCTGCCGATCGTGTGTATGTGCTGGCTGTGTGACTCCTCCCCCCCTCAAGTGCCACCACCGCCCCCTCTCCTGACCCCTCACCTTCAATCCTGGGATCCGCTGCCCCATTTGCGGCCTGGGAGTGGCTTGGGAGGGTGTCAGGAGGTAAGATGGGAGGGAGTTTAGGATCTTCCTCCCTGCTGATCTCCCTCCGTGCTGTGAATGCGGAAGTAATGTGTAATACATCACTTCCGCATTCACCTGTCAGTCATCTGGCTGCTATTGCCAGAGAGAAGAAGCTGATGAAGCAGATCTCTGCTTCATCAGCTTCTTTGGGGTCCCCAGGTGACCCCCAATGTCTCCGTAAAGAGGACCTGTTAGTGTGCCTTTGCTATTATATAGGGGGATTGTTATCCCCCTATGTAATAGCAATGACATTAAGTGTAAAAAAAAAAAACATAAAAAGAGTAAAAAAATAAATAAAAGTCACATATAAAAAAAGTAAAAAATAAATACATTTTTAAGTCCCCCACGTTTACGCACATATTACCGTAAATACGCGTCCAGTGCACCAGCACGTGAAAACGACAATTGCGCTACACATGTTACATATCGGCGCGAACGTCAGAGTGTGAGCAAAAATTTTAGGGCCATCAATCACTGATAACAATAAACTAAAGATATGAGTATAGGTCCGCTTTAACACTTCAGCCATCTCCCTGTCATTTGTAATCAACCTCCCATTTTCATCCTTTGGGATGCACCTGTTCCTTTCTTACTTTTTTATTGTCTATGTATTAGAAGAATTTTTACATTTTCTATTGCATTCCTTGTAGTTCTGGAAGGCCAGTGCCGTCCCTTTCATCTTATATTTTTTTAAATGCCAGTTTCTTCTTATTGATTATTTGTTTTACCTCCAGATTCAGCCACGCCGGTTTAGCTTGTATTCCTTAATTTTTGTTGCCCAATGGTATGCACTGGCTAATGCTATCGTTTAGCATATCCTTATAACAACCCCACTTAGCCTCAATGTTCTTTGTTATAAATAGTTCCTTCCATTTGATATCGTGCTTGTTAAAGTTAGCCTCACACTTCTCTGGCTCCCGTCTTCCACAATCCTAATTTCCCCCCAGGGGGATCACCCGGAGCGTTCCATTGGTGGCAAGACAAAGGTCTGTACCGCATAGCACAATTCTTTAAAGGTCGCAAGCCACTTACTTTGACCTACTGTCGGGAGGTCTTGCACATGCCATCTTTGCAATACTTTCACTACAGACAATTGTTACACTTTTTAGGTTCTTTGAAAACACCTAATGTGATGTCTCCCTTTAAAACAACCTACGAACATTGGTGTCTTGGAGCCGGGGGCCAGAGGGGGGAGTTTCGCTGCTCTATTCCCTACTGGTAGACTCTGAAAGTAAATTACCCTATATGTTAGCTTGTGAACAAGATTATGTTTAATTAGATGTTGGGCTATTTGGTCGGGGATGGAGCTACTCTTTTCGGACTCTTAAGCTGTTCTGCTTGCTTCAGTATCTATTTCCTTTTCCTCTTTTTGTCTGTTTTTCTTTTCTTCATGCTCGCACACGTGAGCTGTTTAGTACATTGATGTTGGACAGAAAGTCTTCTATTTATATAGATATGGAGGAGATCATAACAAATGTTTGCTTTATACATAGGTGGATCCCTACGCCTCAGACTGTTTTGATTTTTGTTTTTGCCGATGGGGGATAAATTGGCAAGAATAGGTGGATAGATATGTTCTGTTTTACAGAACTATTATATATTGTGTGTATGGCTTCTAGTGATCCCCTCCTACCACTTGACTATGCTAATGTGGAAGAATCTGAAATGCAATTGTATGCTATACTGATTGTGCATCATGTGCTATTTTATTGTTTTATTCTACCTTGGAAAATTAATAAAATGCTTTGAAAGATAAAGTTAGCCTCTTTTGGAAGTTTAGTGTTCTTGTCAAACCAACATGCCTTTATTTTCTGTAACCTATTGTGAGCATGATCACCCTGTGAACACTGTTACCCGAGTTTTGCCAAGTTGCTATGTCTGTTACCAGCTCTGTATTATTTGATATTATTAGATCTAATAATGCATTCACCCTAGTTGGGACTTCTACCATCTGTTCCATGAAACTGTCTCTCAAGTGCAGGAAACAGTGCACTTGGTTGAGTGTCTGTTTCCCTTTGCCTAATCAATATCCGGATAATTTGAAGTTTGCCATTATAATAACGTTACCCTTTTTTCCCCGGCTACTTCAATCTCTGAGAGGAGTTGAGTCTCCTCATCCTCCTTTATGTTTGGGGGTTTTCTCAAATTTGACTGCAAAAGTGGAAATACACTTTAAGTTGGCTACTACTCTGGAAAGCACACAAAGTGCCTAAATACATTTTCATAATCTTTGCAGAGTGCACCAGTTGCCTCTTCTAGAAGATTATGGTTCTGGACTTTGTATTAAACTGCAAGCTTTTAGTTAAAGTTATTGATGCTCATGTCAATCAACAGATAAGGCTGTATATAGATTTCCTAGACAAATCTAAATGATTATTTACATTTGTATAAATACTGTCCATGTGAATACTGCTAATAGGGAGCTATTGCGGGCAGCATGTGGCAGCTTTTTATGCAGCCTTACATTTCTAGTATACAACAAACAAGAGAAAGGAGTATTTACTGGAAAACAAAGAGCATTCTGGTTCCTATCAGCAAGCATATATACCTACTGTCCTCTTCCTGAATTGAGCCACAAATGTCTAGACAGATGTGGAAATCAAAATAATCCAAGTTATCACAGTTTGTAAATTTTAAGGCTCAATACTGCCTTTTTGGCTCTGATGCCCTAGACACTGGCCAATGACCGCCTTGTAGTCCTGCAGATAATATTTGGCTGATGAGTGATGTTCATGGATCAAGAATCAGTCAGGATCTCCTTCTTTGCAGGTTTTATATTTGGGGGAGGAAAAAATTGACAAAGATTTTTTACCCTTCTTAAAAATTGCAATTGTCCAGTACATAACATAGTGTAGTTGGTTATAAAACTGCTCAGGTGACAGAGTTCAAGGCTGGTGTTTGGCCATTTAGACCTGATCAATGTATCTTGGGAGGAGATCAGATACTCTTTCATACCCTAAAGCACTGGGTATTTGCAATGGCTGCAATGAAGCAACAGAATAGTGAGAGAGTGAAGCCCTGAGTTGCTAAAAGAGACAGAAATACCGATTTTAGAAAGAGGGGTTAAGAATCTTCACTAGTACATTGAGAATATTCACTTCAGTTATCCAATAATGTGAAGATCAAATTTCGTTCACTTTGAATAACCAAATCATGTGCAGATGCTTTTCACATGATTGGATAATTGAAGTTAATATTTACACAATGCTTAAGTTAGAGACTTCAACCCCTTTAAATAAGGCAAGTGTATCTAAAGTTTATGCTGCACAGTCATTAGGGATGACAAATATTTTTAGCGTGAGGAAAATTATACACTATTGTGATAAAGTGTAATTGTTGTACTGGAAATTTACACTATTTCATAATATTGAAAATATTATTCCTCCTGTAAAAAGAGGATGTTGTGGTAAATGAGTGGCTAGTTATGTGCATCACTATAACAAGTAATTTTAAACACGTGATGTTCACTTCATAAATTAAGGCATTTATGTAATGCACAACAAGTCAAAGCATTTGGCAACCAGGATGACGTGTGTATACTAGAAATAATTTGTGTAAGCACGTAGATGAAGAATGTAAATTCGAAATTTGACATTTATGCAAAATCCAGACCACGTTGTGTACAGAAAGCCATGTGACATCTACCATGGTAAACAATATATAAAACCAGATTTTACTGGAATTTTACACTGGAAATATTACAAAATCTTTAACGATGGTGAATCATGTAAGCTAAAGTTGTCTAGTGCTAAACAGTTTATGGAAAAGAATGATACATTGATTATTTTTTATTATCATAGTATTGTCACATTTCGACATTCTAGATGGTGTGTACCTTCCGTAATTTTCCTTTCCTGGTGCATCGCTGGCAGCACACCATGGGTTAAGATCCACATTTCTTAACCCACAGAACACGTGATAAATTTAGGCTCCTCCGAGCCACACTCATTCTAGTCGCAAAAAATCCGAGCCATGGCAGGGAGGGCAAAAAAAAACCTGGTGTGCTGCCAGCGATGCATCAGGAAAGGAAAATTACGGAAGGTAATATACAATTTTCCGTTTTCCTGGAGCATCTTGGCAGCACACCATGGGAATTAGTGATCACACAGGGAGGTTAATGCCAATACATTTTATTCACAGATTTGAACAGCCAGAGGCAATAATGCTCTTCCCAAAGGCCACAGTGATAAGAAGTGCCGGGTTCACTCTAATGATTGATGGACTTATTCCTGGATGACCAGGAAGCGGCTCTGCAGATAGTCTCCACGGAAACCTTGGCGTAGGCTGCCCAAGAAGCTGCCATACCCCTCGTGGAATGTGCCCTTACCTCCTCAGGTGGTTGAAGACCCCGAATGGAATATGCTTTCGTGATGAGCTTCACCAGCCAGGCTGCAATGGTACACACGGATGCTGTGCTACCCTTGTTACATCCCCACGGGATGACAAGGAGGTTCTCTAACCCTGAGTAGCGCTCCCCTGGAGGAACTTCAGTGATCGCACCTTTATCGATTAAGGAAAGAATGTATTCTGCAAAAATACGGGCATTGGGTTCCGGAGGATGGTAGGTAGGTCGGGATGAACCTTTTCCCGGGAGGCTTTTCTTTGAAAGACCATTTGTGACCCTGGGAGACCGTTTATCACCCAGGGATTCTGAACAACCTCCCGCCATTCTGCGGTGAAAGACTGAAGACATGCCCCCACCGGACCGATCGAGGGCCGCCGACCGTCAAAAAGTCGTCGGTGGAGTTGGCGCTTCACGGGTGGCATCGGTGAGGCAGGACTGGCAGACCAACTTGTCTGGAAGTGCCCGTCTGCCACATACCCAACAGGTCTTTCTCTCTGAACGAGAGTGGCGGCTGGAGTGGCGAGAAACCGACTCGCGGCGATCATGACGTAAACCACTGCCACTTGACCTGTAACGTCTGGGCAATGAGGGTCTTCGTGATGAAGGCCTTCTGTGTTCTTCGTGAGGAGGGCATTAATCACAACAATTGTTTTAACTCACCCCACTGTCTCTTTAAAACATGGTTTAGACTTACCATACCCTTACCTATGGGGGGGGGGTTCGTCTCCCACTGCAGCCTTGTCAGCCATCCCTAATGGTATAAGCAGGGAACAGTATATAGCTAAGCAATAGCATAAGTGCAGAGCGCAAGAGGTTTAAAAAAAAACATTGACATAAGTTGAAGTGTTACAAAAACGGGTACTCACTGGAGCAGATCTGACCAAGTAGAGGACCACAGGAAGCCTGTAGCAATAGCCCGTCGTCAGCTCAAAGGGGCAGTCGATACTGACAAGAGATCCATGTTTAAAAAGGAATACACAGAGCGATCGCGAAAGCTGAAAGGCGACATCTTGGATAAGGACGCCGCTAGCGCGCATGCGCGAAACGCTGCGCTTGCGCGGAAGCAGATACTCACCTAGCCAAGGGAGAGAGGACATGTCAGGGAACCTCCAGGGCCGATCTGCTCCACACATGAGACGCAATAAAGCTAGTGAAATGCAGGGCGCGAGGCCCTAGCAGGGACATAACAAAACAGAAGGCTGAGGCATGAGAGGCGAACGCTGAGGGGGTCTGCTACCAGCAAAGCTGGACACTCTGGGGAAGGCTTTTTTAAAGCCACGAGGCAGAGTCTGCAGAACAGGGGAGACTGACCCTGACCTGAAAAGCCGCCGAACGGCAGGTAAGGGTTCCACATATGAAAAAAGGAAAAAAAAAAACTAAGCAAAATAAAATCACGGTCCCATGGCGAGGACAGAAAAAAGAATGAGTGGGGCTCGGAGGAGCCTAAATGTATCACGTGTCCTGTGGGTTAAGAGGGGTGGATCTTAACCCATGGTGTGCTGCCAAGATGCTCCAGGAAATATATATATATATACACACACACACAGAGAGCGAGAGAGATGAATTAAAAAGTATTCAGTTAATTACTGTCACTGGAAGATTGATTCTTATTTTATATCTATTTGATAGTTGGCATAGCTAGTATAGGTCAGGGCCTAGGATGGCAGGGCTTTCAGGGGGCATATCGCAGTCACCAACATATGTGGGTGACTGTGCATTTCTATGTATAATAAAAACTTCCAGACTATGTACTTTCAGTTCATATATCTAGAAGGGAACTATTACCAGAGTGTAGTGACTGCTTACAACACTCATTTCAGTTGCTCCTACCTCAAATTACCTTGTGTGGATATGATGTCAGAGTTTGTTAATGTGACACGAAGGCTATCCATTGGAGTGGGGAGGCTGCACAAGACAGATGGGCTTGGAGAGTGGAAGTATTATTCTAACTTTCATGGTTAATATGCCGTTAGTAATGTATTGCAGTTTAATGTTATAAATGTTAGAGCTTACTGTTTTGCTTGGTAAGTCTATTTAACGTCACTTTAGTTCCATCTACAGTATATTTACTGATCTCAGTGCTAGTGTTTTTCGAGAACTATGCATACTGCCATGGGTAAACCAGAAATGTTAGTCGCAGTGTGAAGGTCACGTACATAATTAAAAGCTGACTAATTCAGCTCTCACCTTTTTTATCACCAGTATATAGCATTATAGGTAAATACCATACCGTACCATACTACATGTCTAGATCATACATTTTGTTTTAATTAACTTTACACTAAAAATAAAGATTGTGTAACAAAGAATTGATTGATACTACTTACAATATACTCCAAGATTTTTCTTTCTATTCTAATCATATTCTCACACTTTCTTTATATATGTGCAATTGTGGTAAGTCATGATATGTGAAAAATGTTAAACCAAAAAAATACACAAACACAGGTAAGCACTAAAATAAAAAACATCTTGATTATGAAATAATCATTAATAAAACAATAAAACACTCTGTCAGATAAACCAGATGTATAGTACTACATCAACATCATCACAAGCTAACATATGCATAACAATATAACATTATCAAAAACTTTATCCATTCAACAAACATAATAATACCCACAACAGGATTCAAAAACCCCAACCAAATTTAGGTTAACCTTGAGCCACTTTTTATTTTCTAAATGGGGATCTCTTTCTAGTTCGTGTCTCATTTGCACCAGTCATTAGGACAAGATCATATTTCCCAATGTGGATACAGACAATAGACCTAGTGTAGCCACCAATAGCTGAGGTTATTTATTATTTGAAATTGCCAGTTTGCTGTTGAGACTTAGATTTTTTTAAGATACACGTTAACGACATTAATGATATAATTCTCATTTCCTTTGTGAAGATATTGTGGACCCTTCTGCCCTCTAATGGAGATTTGCAGTTCCTATTATCAATTTCACAATCCTGTAAAGGCAGTTTGCAGGAATAAAAATATAGGAGCTGCCATTGCTAACTTATTTCTTAAAGGTGCAGGCTTGAAAACTATCATGCTGATCTTCAACCAGGTGAGTCACAGACCTAAACTCATGTTCTGCATGTTTTTCTCAGTGACTCATTAGGTAGTAAAGTACAGCTAAAGATGTATGGAGACTTTAAAGCCATACCGATTATGGTATGGTGGATGTTAAAGGAGAACTATGAGGTGAGTGAAAATCACTCAGCCTCATAGTTCTAGCTGACCTGTGACAATGAAACTGTCACAGGTCGGCTCAATAGATCGGGAAGTGAGCGAACACATACTGTCGCTCGCTCACTTCTCGATCCTGTCCCTGGAGAGAGTCGTGACTGTCACTCACGGCTCCCTGCAGGTATTCCCCCCTCCCCTGCCCGATCCACCAGCGCTGACTGGCGGAACAGACGGGGGAGGGGGCGGGTACAGCTGGCTCTGCCTCTAGATAGGCAGAGCTAGCTGTCACTCACGCAGCTGGGTGGATCCAGACAGTAATGTCGTGATCCGTCCCGGCTGCGGCGTCTCAGTATACCGCAAGCTGTAGCTTGCGGTATACTGATCTTTGGGTGATGGGAGGACGCTAGTTTGTGTCTTCCCGTTACCCTTAGGAGAACTATGGGGAAAAGCCCTGACCCATAGTTCTCCTTTAAGAAACCCTCCACTAAACAGTGTAGCCTGTATTCTTAAAACAGAAGGTACCAGCATGTCTCACTTTTATTACAAATCCCCAAAACAAGTGGTTCATTCCTCATTTTAGGTTATTGGGGAGAGTCATGCAAGTCATTCTTTATTGTCCCTTGGCCAAATCTACATCCAGAACCACTAGTTTAAACCACATATACAGCAGAGCACAGGTGCAGCCCTTTGGAGACTACATCTTTAAAATGTAGGTCTGTAATGACAGCCCTCCATATCCCTACCCTCACAAGCTTGCTTTAAAAATATACACAAATATTTTGCATGTGGCCTATGGCATGCTTTAGGTGTGGGGAAGCATGCTATTGTTTCCCAGTGGATAACAGTATGCAGAGTAGAGGACTTATAAGCATTAAGGCTTTTGTTCCTGGCTTAGATTAGGTTAGTATTAGACTTAGGGGCTAAGTGTTGAGAGGGTTTAATTTTAAGTTTTCACTTTAGGGGTTAGGTTATATGTGTTGCGGATTAAAAGTTTGCTGATTTGAAGGTTAGGGGTTCACGTGTTAGGTATAAAGGTTAGTCAAGTGTTAAGGGGCAGATAATAAATTAAAGCCTAATGCTAGGCACTTAAAAATAATAAAAATTGCCTAATGCTTGTTTCTCTGGGAGATGAGCTAGCACACAGTAATACCTTACTCTACTGTCCCACAATATGGTCCTCCACTCTCTAGCACCTGTATATGGGTGGGTACGCTTTCCACCAGTGCCCACATTCCATCATGAAGACGTGACTTCTGATCATGCATTGATTACAGTGCAGGTGTGGTGATGTTGGTGAGTGGGGCACTGATAAGACTGCTTGAAAACAACAATAGATCAATTGTTATTCTCTTTATTTGGCAAAAGTTAGGCCTTAAATGTTCAAAGTTAGGAAGGGCTTAAAGTGTTACAGTCCTTTTATAACTTTTTCATGTTACACCCATGTTTAGGATGTAACAGGAAACATCGTGACAGTATTACCACTGACACAGCAGGTCATCAATTCACAGATCTGACAGAATCTGTAAATGGAGAAACAACCACAGAAGAGGTGCTTGTAGTTCTCAATGTAACACACGTGCACAGATGTCATTGCACTTTTAGTTCATTGACACTTCCTCCCATCACTGTCAGTGAATATGTGTAATGTGTGAACCAATTGTGAAAAACAAAACTAGTATTTGAATACCATTTTTAGGTATTTACATTGCACAACTAGCCTATGTGTAAATATAGGAGATTTGACTCAAACTGGATATGATTCTGTATAATGTAATTGTGACATAAAGAAATGCTGAATACATGCACAATTCTTTAACCACAGATTATGAACTGCTTATTATATGAGTATCTGATAATATACCATGAGAAGAAAGAAGGAAGAGGGGAATTATATCTGCTATGCTACGTAACTAAACATTCAGAGGTTAAATCATAAATATACATTACTATCTAAACAATCACCGCTGTGAGTGGTTATATTTCTTAAAGGGCTTTTCCATTTTGGCTTAATTTTGCACAGCATGGTAACAATAATAGTAGTCCTCAGAAAACCTTTGCTCTTCAAAATCTTGGCTTTTTCATGAGAATTAATTTGACTGTCAGATCATTCCATCTGTATAGATTAGGTCTGATAACAGCAAAAAGTCCCCAGTCACCAGATAAGTAATTTAATCTCTCTATATAAAAAAGTGAAACAGTTTAATCCCCACATCTGAAAAATGGGCTGATATTACTGAAATGTCAGCCTGGTTGTGTCATAAGGGCTGAACACCAGTGCCAATAAAAATTGCCGCCAATATTATTGATGAGCAAAGTGCTTGGGTTTGATTCAAGGGCCATTCGTTTTTATTCATTGTAAATCAAGGATGAAGGTGGATATTCTGGCCATTTTCAAGACAAATAGGCAATAGATTGTTAAAGAAAATGCATAGGTAGCTAGGCATTCTCATTGTGGACATGTACCAATGCAAGCAAACAAACAATTTTAAGGCCCCCTGTTTTATTAGACTTTGAGGGTGACATAAGATGCCTTTAAGCTGTATGTGGTTTAACAGAACAGAACAGTGCAATTATCATAGACAATGTCAGCAGCACTGTATTCTGACATCATATAATTTGCATCTTCAATATGATTTTGATATTGTTCCTTGGCTTATATATAGCATCAGCACCATAATCTGATTCAATACAACTTAAAAAGAAAGTCAAATCAAAAATTGATGACACAGAGATCTGGAAGGATCCTCTTAGCACTGGTGCTATCCCAAAGAGCACTTTAAACACTGGAGGTACTATAAACAATCCACAAACCAATACACCAACACCTTTAATACCTACTTCTCCTTTTTTAGGTCAGACAAACCTAGGAGAAAGCAGAATGGGGGGAGTTTGGACAAATTCCTAATAAGACCACTGGACAAAAAAACACCTAAATGTAGTGAATATATCACCTTTTAAATTTACTGATGAACAATTAAGTAGTTTTGGACTGGGTTTAAGTTTTTGCCCCACACAGTCTTTTGACAAATTTGAACTAGTTAAAGCTATTAACTTGTTCGCATCCCACATGAAAAAGATATACAAAAGACATAAAGATTCCTGCAAGAAACTTTGTTGTTCAACTGCTGTACTATAGTCTAACGCTAACTGGAGAAAGAAAGAGAGAAGGTATTTGAACACATGTTTGGTAAGTGAAAGACTTATGTATTTTTTTTTTTATACACTTGAGTAAAGAAGTTTTATGCACTATATGTGGGCATCCCTAAGAGAAGGGATTATTGTTGGGCAAATAGGACTACTATGCCTTATAACTGAGTAAGACAAAGCATTTGTTTAGTTGAAAATAAGACACTGGGCTAATATATAATGTTTCTACCTTTTAGGGGCTGCTTGAAGCCCAAATTGCTGACTACAGAATATGCAGTGGTGATTTAAATAAACGCCATCAGGTAATGGAATAAATTGTGGTGTTTAGAGCCACATGAGAAGGGCATGCGTATCTATATAGGCATATATTAATGATCAGCTTCTAAGGGCATTTATTGGCATTTATAGGTCTGATATGAAGAAGATCTTGATGTGTTATTATCCAATAGAATATTTGGCTTCATCTGGATGTTTCTCCTGGCCCCTGTGGTGGGGTCCTGTTGACTCCCCCTTGTCCCTCTCCATCCGCTTCCATTGTTAAGATGTGTATAGTAGTGATACTGCCATTTTAAGAGACTATTGTAAGTCTATTTATTCTGATGAAGTGTAACGACCAATAAATGTACTGACACAGATTTGAAATATACTAATGTTTTTTTTTTAATATTGGAACTATTTATTGAGAGATAGTAGTCTAATCCTGACGAAGCGGGTCTCCATAAAATGCGTGGAGAGAAGTTAATTGTCGTCCTCCCACTGGATTGCACAATGAAAAGTATGTAACATATTGTAAACAGTATTGCTAATAGTACGATAATATGTGGGAGAATCCGGCTACATCCAATGTTCTTAAATTGAGATAATTTAAAACCACATGTTTTAAATATGTTTAACCACGCTGTGCTGAAATGAATTTTATACCATTTTTTGGGAAAGAGCTTTCTTTTGGTGGTATTTAAGCACCACTGGGGTTTTTATTTTTTACTATAGTAAGGAAAAATTACCAAAATTTTTTTTAAAAAACAGTTCCCCCTATATTAAATTATAAAATATTTATTATTACCCAATTTTTTGGTAAAATATAAAATATGGAGTCACGTCGGGTTAAAAGACACCAAACATGTCAAGCCTTAAAATTGCACGCGCCTGCGAAACCTCAAAAAATGACAATACCCAAAATTGCCCATAGGCGATGCTTTAAAAGGTTATACCGCTCATCAGTTTAGTGTTATCAGTGATTAATGGCCCTAAAATGATTGCTCTCACTCCGACGTTCACGGCAATATGTAACATGTGTAGTGGACTTAGAGTCTGCGCGTGCTGGCGCATCTGACGCGTATTTGAGTTCATATGTTCGTAAACGTGGGGGTGGGGGACGTATACATTTTGTTTGTTTTTTTTACTTTTTTTATATGTGACTTTTATTATTTTTTATCGATGCATATGCGATTGGCTTGACTGAGCCGCTCGGCCATGATCGGGAGCTGTACGGGGTATTGTGAATAGCCCGTACAGCACCCCTTCGGTTCTACTGAACCGAAGGGGTCCTGGGGCCAAAGCTAGCCGAAGGATCGGCCGAAGCTACGGCCAGATCCTTCGGCAGCTTCGTGAATAGACCCCTTAATGTTATTGCTATCACACAGGGGGGTAACAATCCCCCTATATGATAGCACAGGCACACTGACAGGTCCTCTTTATAGAGACATTAGGGGTCTCCAAGACCCCTAATGTCACCTCGGGACCCCCAAAGAAGCTAATGAAGCAGAGATTTCTTCTCTCTGGCTATAGCAGCCAGAGGACTGACAGGTGAAGGCGGAAGTGATGTATTACACATGACTTCCGCATTCACACTACAGAGGGAGGTCAGCAAGGAGGAAGATGCTGATCTCCCTCCCATCTTCCTCCTGACACCCTCCCGAGCCAGTCCCGGGCCGCAGATGGGACAGTGGATCCAGGGATTGAAGGTGAGGGTGCAGGAGGGGGGGCGGCGGCGGGAAAGCGAGATGGCGGCACTCTAGGAGGGGCTCACGCAGGCAGCATATACAAGTGATCGGACATCTATAGAGCCGACGATCGCTTGTATGTGAAACAGTCGGTAATGGCTGTTTACAATGGACAGGTTTTTTTCTGCAGAAAAAAAAGCGTCTATTTACGGCAACCCGCCAATGGGAGTTTGCCGTCTGTCTCTGTTTTTTTTACGTTATATTTTATACAAATACCATTTTGTGATCCATGGAGTATCTTAAAAGTCTTTTTTTTTTTTCTTCTCTTTTGTTTAATATTGATTATTGGGATGAGGTACTCCCCTTTATTCTATGCACGCCTGTATGATGATAACCCTTAAAAAGAAAGTCGTTTTTGCTGCAACACCTGATTTTTTTATCAGAATTGAGCAATGGAAGTTGCAGGCACATCAGAACTAAAACTTTTGGAAGGTTTGCAACAATTGCCAACCAATGGCTAAACAGGTTTCATTACATAGCTTGTGATCTTCATTTTGTGCAGTACCACACTATTGTCTACAAAGATTAATAAAACACAACACAGAGTGCACAAAACCATAACTCCACATTCCAGAGTTGTTATGCTGAAATAAAAATGACAATGCTATATTTCAGAGACAATAGCCAGACCTATAGCACAATGGTTGGAGATTATGCAAGCAGATAGATTGGACAACAATGTAAGGGAAACAAGACCGTTTTTATCAAGAAATAAAAATTAGCATGTATCATTATTATAGAGATAAAAGTCTTTAGGCTGTAATTATGACTTTGTCAGTTGGAAGTACCCCTTGAACTCATGATAAGGACCTCTTTGGGTACACGTGCCACATTCTGAGAACCTTTCTGTAAGTCACCACTGTTTTTTTTTGGGGGGGGGGGTTACATATTTTGATTAATGAAGTCCTGTATTATCAGATTCAGATCTTATATAAAGTAAAAAGTCTCAAGTAAAAAGTAGTACAGTTTTACACAAAAACAAATATTACACTTGCATATCTATGAAAACACACATTTAGGAAAGAAACACACTCTTTTATAGTGAATAGTCTTAGGAAACTACTATGGTGAGAATCATTGCTTTTTGTATATATTTAAATGTATATGGCATATTTATATAAACATAAATAAAATCGGTTTAAGGAAAGTAATTTAGGAAACAGTGACGTTTTAGTTTTGCATAAAGTTACAATTATTTAACCATGTTATTTCTCTGAAGCAGATCAAACACACTTACTGTATATTACTGAGAGATTTTTCTGACCTTTCATATATTTTCCATGATCTCAGCCTTGCTGTTTATGTTGGAGAGGGTACTAACAGCTCTTGCCCAGATGGACCCGGTTGTAAAGAGGGATATACAGAAAAATGCAGCTGCACCATACAACTTTTACAGAGAAAAAAAATCTATTTTATAGAAAACAGGCTGATCTAAGTGGAAAATGCTAAACATTTTGACATGGGTTTGTGCCCTTTCCACAACAAATAGTATGTTTTCTTTCAGCAGAATTTATAGTTAGAATTCATCTTATTCATGATCCAATGAATCGGCATACTATGACTTTTATTATGAAGTATAAATTAACACTTTTTAAATACTGACACACCAACTTCCAATTAGTACTTATATTTATCAAAACAATGAATGGAGTCATCCAAACTATATGTGTAATTACTAATACGTACACAAAATAATCCAATGTCCTTACTACACCGTGCAGCCGAATGCTGGCAATATCCTGGAGCACTGGTAGAATGGGGTGAGAAGCAGCCACTACTTGAGTCCATGAACCCGAACCAAATGCCATGAACCCCAGTATTGAATAAAGAATTTCACACAGACATATGATCTTTATTGAAGATGTACTTCAAGTATTCAAAACTTACTAATTAAAACAACGTATGGTCAGGAGGAAAAAGACAAGTGTTTCGGTAATGTATATGTGAACGCACATGAAGTAAATCATAACCAGTAAATAGTTTGCTAATACTATATTCACATTTGTTGATTTGCATAAAATAAAACTGTTCAGTACCTTTTATTTAATTTTTATTTTGTGGTCATGTGACTCCAAAAGCCTTCTTTATTCTACGTTTCAGAAGGGGGCTCCTTTTGGTGATCCATGCTTTTACAGGTTAAAGCTGCAGATGTCTGACAAGAAAGCAGGACTGGATGGAGGGGGCATGGCTACTAATCTGACTATGAAAGCTACAGGCATGTCACGTGCTGGCACAGTGTTCTATATCTCAAAAATCGATGCCGGGATCTGCAAACACACCAGCACAGATCTGCTTCCATGCTTGCTGTGGTCAGAATTAAGAATATAGGAGGGGGACTGGCAGGATCACCAGGTATCTGTGAGGAAATTAAGAAGTTAAAAAATAACAGGCACTATTTAGCATACATAGCACAGAATCACAGATACCTATATGCAAGAATCAGATAGATAAATCAGATTTTCTGGCAATCAGATTGCCAGATAAACATGGACAATGATGGATTGGAGATGCACTGGGAAAGTTTCAATTCCAAAAAGTAGGAGGGCTAGGATAGAAGATGGATACAGTCTGTGAGTAAAGAGATAATTTGAAATATTTTCTGCCAGAAACTGGTAGGACATTTACAGGACCAGAGAGTATGGAGTAAATTGCCCACCTGACAGCATCCTCTCCAACAAGCAGAGGAATTAGCTGGGAAAAGTTTGGCCATGGAGTAGGGAATAAGATACCATCGTAATTAAATCTTTGATGAAAGTTCCCACATATCAACACATCTCATGACCTTGTGTACAGCCTTAAAAGCATGAGTCCTTTGGGTTGAGGTGAATGAAGTCCCTATATCAAGTTCTCAGGACTGAAAAGATCTGTTTTTGACAAAAGACAATTTGTCTTGAAGAATATTATAAAACTTTTAAATACCCATAACCTGCGTGCAAAGAGAGATGAAACATTTCCACACAACAGGAATCTGAAAAGGTAGTTTACTAGAATGTGAGAAAATGGGAGATGTTTTAATGAATGTATAGTGGTCATGATTTTAAAGATTAAATTCTATGATGAGGGTTGAAAAGTCTTTAAGGACAGACCCCTGTATAATATCTTGAAAGGTCTGTATACCCCTTTTCATCCATCGTCGAAGAGATATATACAGTAAGGGATTAACATCCCTAATACAGTGATTGGGATAGGGAGTATAACCATTAGGGCTAAAGGAACTTTCTGGGAGAGTAAGGCATCCCACGCAAAGAGGGAGGCCTATTTTGTCAAGAAATAATCCTTCTTTTTTTTTTTTTAAAGCATATAGGTTTTTAATGAAAACTTTCAATAGTACAATACAGAATGTATGATGAAACATCTGCGAAGTGGAAAGCATAAATGGAAACACATCAATAAAGACATCATGAATGGAAACTTGTTACATAGTCCCATAAGAGAACAACCTATGACTACACACGATGTGTATGGGCAAGGCATATCCAGGATGCAGAATAATCCTTTTTAACTGCATAAGGAGCATTGTGGTAGCACTAAATGAGAAACTTCTGTTGGGAGAAAAGGTTTATAAAGTTTTATTTACTTTCTTTTTTTGGAAGAGCATTGCAGTTGGTAAGGCTCTAGGTGATATAATTTACAACCACTACTTGGAATGTTATGCTTTTTGAATATACTGATCATGAAATATATACATATAAACTGATCTATAATATGTAAACAGTCAAATTACAGTAAGAGTCTCTCTAAAAACAAGTAAAGGAGCCTGGATATCTGTGGCACTAAGGAAGAATATTTAGTTGCATTATCATTTATATGATGGTCAATAGCTGTCTGTGCTGGTTAAATTTGATATCTATAAAATTGTGAACTTTCTACATTTGTGATATTTATAAAAAATGTGTCATGGCTCTGCAGAGTTATTTTAACTGAACGGCTATTTGTTTTAGCTTGATTGAATAAAGAAGTGTTATAAACATATATGAAATTTATGTTGATCCTTTAAGACCTAGGTATATATTTAATCCTTGTTATAATTGAAATTGTGGTCAAGGTAATCAGCTGTTACAGTAATGTGGGTCTTTCATTAGGGGAAACCTACAACCCCTTCCATTTTATATATACAGGGAATATGCCAAAGAAAATTGTAATTTTTCCACAAATACTCAATGGAGTAAAAGAGCACTTTTTATAGCTTTGTTCTGAAACTCTGAGGCTTGCTAGAAAAAATAAAAAAAATAAAAGGCCAGTAATATTTTGACAGTTATATCCTGGATGGGACATCTTCTCCGTTAAATTTTATTTTTACTAAAATAGTTACTAGAAAACCCGTTCCCTTTATGTGTAGCACTAGCTAGCCCAACCAAATTTGTGACCCTAATTTACTAATGAAATTGAGCATTTTCACTTTACAAAGGAATTTTTACTTGTAAATGTGGGGAAAATTCGCTTTGGAAAGTATGCCCAACTATGTGAAAGGAAATTAAAAAAAGAAACAGGATTTTTGCTTGCAATATGACTGGTTGACTAACACGACTTGATGACCAAAGTTGGCATAGTTTCCCCACATTCACTAAGTTAAGTGAAAATCCACTAGCAAAAACTTCTGTCGCTTTTTAGCTGCCGCCCCCTTTTAATTTTTTTAAGGGATGTTTAATTGGGGAATTTAGTTTTTTTCACTTTTGTTTTTAAAGTGTTTGTGTAATGTGTTAATGTGTTTTTAGGGTTGGTGTTTGAATTGAATTCATACAGGTTGTTAAGTTATTTATTATTTGCCGTAATCGGCTGGAGGCACTGTCTATTAAATCTAAGTATAATTCAGACACCACCCTATTATTAATATTTCACCAAGATTTGATACCACTCAATCACAACAGGGTTTTGGGGTTAGATTTTTTTATTATGCTTTTCAGGGTCAGCAGAATGAACTTTCACTGCACTGAATTATTAGTGATAAGTGAACTAGTCTGGGACCAGATTTCTTGCTGGGTTTGGCGAATGTTCAAGTCAACTGAACCCAGGACCACTTGTGTCCCAACAACCAATGCCTGCAATCACAGCGCTCAGTGTAACTGATAGCTGGGCCACACAGCATCACTGGTTGCTCAGAAGCAGTGAGGTATACTTTAACAGCCAATGATGTTGTGGGGCTACCCGCATCTAAACAGCCAATGACACTGTGTGGCTCACTCATTGTCATTGGTTGCTAAAATGCTGGCAGCCCCATAGCTTCATAGGTTGTTATCGTTCACTCATCTACACTCTAGCAATCAATGACCAGTCAACCAAAGACACTATTCAAGCCTCATAGTGTCATTGGTTGCTAGGACACAGACTGAGGTTTGGAGGCTGGTTAAGCTGGCCAAATTGTTCAGCTAACTGTGAAAAGCTTGGATTGTACAATGCACCAAATCACTACATCCAAAATCCACCTATTGCCATAGATTCTTTTTGTCCTCATGCCTGGGAGGCCAAAAGTTGAGGCAGAGGTTCTTCACATTTTTTTTACATTTATTACAGGTATTTATATAGTGCCGACAATTTATGCAGTGCACATTCACATCAATACCTGCCCTCAAGAAGCTTACCTTTTAAGGTCCCTATCTTACATGCATACATACTGGGACAATTTAGAGAGGAGCCACTTAACCTTCTAGCATGTCTTTGGTGTGTTGAAGGAGACTGGAGTACCCGGAGGAAACTGACGCAAGCACAGGACACTATCCTTGCAGATAGTGTCCTGACCTGGATTTGAACCGGGGAAGCTGCAAGGCAGAAGTGCTAACCACAATGCCACTGTGCTGCCCTCTGCAACATGCAGCTACAGGAGCCTACATGCTAACATGCTATTGGAATGAGGCTGGATCAGCTTCCGGGTGAGTGCTTGACTCAAGTTGTCCAGGAGATTTAGAACCATCCAAATTTTGTTTACAGGTCTGTATTTCGTTTTTAATGTAAGTATTCTGATTTTATGCAAATAAATTATCACATGGGAGTTTTACAATATGTGCAACTCTGGTTTTCTATTTTAAGGAAAATTAGAGCAATCTGAGAGGGATCCTTTGCAGACCAACTATCATTGATCTGGTGGAGCAAGATATATTTGAAGCCAAAAGGAGTATGCAGAGCGTTTACAGACCATTTTCTGTGGTCTAGAGGATCTGGTGAGTGTGCTAGTGATTGCGTTCTTGGAGGTAGATCACTGGGAAGTACTTGATGGTGGAGTGAATCACAGAACTCACAGTGGATTATGGATGTTTTGATTATATGTACCATTTATTCATTTATTTGAAATCAAGTGGTTACAAGGAATATATCACGATCTACTATGGATCTTGGTTAACACAGTTTAATGGACACTTATATGTAAAGGACACTTCATAATATTGAGTGTATTTTTTCTTTGTTATATATGGAATAACTTTAGTACATTGTTTATTTATCTAATAGTGGTGCACTTGAAGGGTTGGAGATAGCGCAGTGTATTTTGTTTTCTAATAGTCACAAATATTCTTGATTGCTGGAGCAGTGAAATAGGCCACAAACTAGGAGGTGGTAATGGTGGCAGACTAGCAAGAATATCAGGAACTGTTGATGGATTCAGCCTAGCAATGCTGGAAGGAGCTGGTAATAAAGAAGGAACTTGTAATGGTGGCAAGCCAACAGTGGTGGAAAGAGCTGAGACTGTTGACAGGCCAGCATTGGAAGCAACTGGTAATTTTGGCAGCAGCAGAGACGGAAAGAGCTGGTAATAGATGCAGGCTAGAAGCAGTGGAAGGAGCTGATAATGGTGGCAGGAGATAGTAATGGGGGCAGACCAGGAGCAGTGGCAGAAAATGGTAATGGTGTATAGTATAATAATTTTTGGGGGCTAGATTTAAAAAAAGTTTTTATTCCTTAGAATCTGATGAAGGGATCACCTGGGATCCCAGCTTTATGGTTTAGGTATCACTAGGGCAGCCACCTCTTTTCAGAAACCTGAGAATTGGAGGGGAATTGCCCATGAAAGGGGATCCTAACACTCTCTGGAAAAGGAGCTCAGAGGTTCTTCCATAACACCTCTTCCAAGTGGTGCATTGTTTTGCTCTCTTCAGGGTGGCAGCATGAGATCTGGTATTTTCCACTTTTATTGGGATCCAAGAGAGAGGCCAACCAGTAATGGTTTCTCTCCTTCATGGCCCAAATCATGGGGTCTTTGCATAGGCACTACAGCAAGAATGAGCCCATTCCCCACAATTACCTGTGGCAGAGTATCCCAAGTGCTCAGTGTTGCTGAGCACAACAGTGCCCTTAATGAGCTCACCCCATCCATATACATCTCCCAGGTTTTGGAGATTTTAAACATACCACTGGAAGCCTGCGCCATCTCCGCCTTCTCTTCACTGCGGGCATTCCAACACTTCTTCTGCTCATACTCCAAAGCAGAGTTAGAGTAATTTGTGAAGGGATCCTGTTCTTACAGCTACTGTGCCTCCAGTGCCCGGTGCAGCTTGTGGTACAGTGGCGGAACTACGGCCGGTGCAGGCGGTGCGGGCGCCCGGGGCCTCAGGCTCTGGAGGGGCCCTCCCAAAAAAAATCTTGCACCAGGGCCCTTTGTTCCTTAGCTCCGCCACTGTTGTGGTACCACTAGATTTAGGCTAGGTATGACCACCTTAAAAGGCCGCACATTGGCCTGCTGCAGGACATCCTGGAAATGACAGTACCTAAATATT